>NC_080164.1:113230389-113530389 GCF_950295315.1 Erinaceus europaeus | reverse complement strand
TGAACTGAAGCCACAAAAAATTGATGGAGGGAAGGGGTAGATAGCATAATGGTTATGCAAAGAAACTCTCATGCCTGAGGCTCCGAAGTCCCAGGTTCAACCCCCTGTATCATCACCAGCCAGAGCAGTGCTCTGGTTAAAAAAAAAAAATCATTAAAAAAAAAAGGAGTTGGGCGATAGCACAGCGGGTTAAGCGCACATCAACGTAAGGATCACAGTTCCAGCACCCCGCTCCTCACCTGCAGGGGAGTCAATTCACAGGTGGTGAAGCAGGTCTGCAGATGTCTGTCTTTCTCTCCCCCTCTCTGTCTCCCCCTCCTCTCTCCATTTCTCTCTGTCCTATCTAACAACGACATCAATAGCAACAACAATGACTACAACAACAATGAAAAAAACAACAAGGGCAACAAAAGGGAAAATAAATAAATATTTTTAAAAAATTAATGGAACTTGATATTGTTAGGGGCCCAGAAGTTATATAAGCTCCTATGCTATATATTATATACATGGGCACCAAGACAGATTAATGTAGTAAATAGTTAATTGTATTTGCACCATGTGTGCTTAACTGGCTGTGCTACCGCCCATAATATATGCTAATATAATGTTAGTTATAAATAATTACCTGGTGTGTGCCTGGTTAAAAAAAGAAAAATAATATTAACTACCTAATACATAGTTATAGGTTACTTATATTAACATATAACATTTTTTAGTGTTTTACATGGAATGAAAGAGAGAGAGAGATCTGCAGCTCTGCATCACTGTTCATGAGCCTTCTCCCCTCTAAGTGAGGACCAGACCAGAAGCTTTTACCAGGTTAGGTCCTCATGCATGGTGACATGTACATTCTATAGGGTGCACCATCACTTGGCCCTTAACATATAGTATTTGTGATATTAAGTAGCAATCTCTCTGCATATTATAAGCCATGTGTTATTTACAATGATGTTGCCAGAAAGAAGACAAACTCTTCTAGTGCAGCCTATCTGTCCTTTTGCAAACGATGAAGGCACCTACTTTCATGTGGGACTACTACTTTCATGGCTTCTCCAGCATTCCTTTTTTTTTTTTGGCACCCCCACCCTCCTACCCAACAATAACCACCATAGTTTTCATAAGTCTTACAAACAGTTTGCTTATTTCTGTTTTGTTTGGGTTTCCCTCCCCCCCTTTGGCAAGTTCATGTAAGTCAGATGTCTAGATTCAACATATATGTGCAAACATTCAGTAGTTGTCTTTCATCTCTTTACTTATTTTGCTAAGCATAATCACCTCCAGTTCCATCCATTTTGCCCCAAAGGACACAATATCATAGTTTTTATTGCACAGTAGTATTCCATGGAATGTATATCCCATAACTTCTTTAGCGAGTCATCTGTTTATGGGCATTTAGGCTGATTCCACTCTTTGGCTATTGTGAATAATGCAGCTATAAATATAGGGGTGCATATGGCCCTTTGGTTGACCAGCCACTCTTTACAGTATCTTTCTCCATATGTGTTAGGCTTCTCAGTGGTACCATCCCTGACTCTCTCCTTGTGTTCCTAACATTTGGGATAGTTTTTCAATGCCCTTTCACCATGAGAATGGCAAGACAATAATGAAACTGAAGAACCAATTAACATAAATAAAAAGCAGAGGGCCTATACATTATTCCCTGGATTCGTGGTTTAAGGGCTGAAAGGCACCTAGTAGTCTCAACATACACATTGACAAAATGTTTCTTTGCTCTAACACTGATTACAAATTTCATTTTTTTATCATCTTGGGAGCCAATTCCATTTGAGTTAAATGCACAAGAAATGATGACACACTGACAAACAAAAACATGCAGAAAAGTATTTTTTATTTGATAGGAGAGAGAGAGAGAGAGGGATGAAACACTGCCTCACTGCTTGTGAAGTTTGGTGTTTTAGATAGGGACCAGGGAGTTGAATCCAGGTCCTTGCACACAGTAACATGTGCACCAAACCAGGTGTTCCAACACCTGGACCTTAGTGAATTTCTTTTGAAATGAAAAAAGAATGCTGATACCAGTCCTCTCTCACAGTGGTAATGAAAGTATGAGCAGCCAAGTGTTGGCAGGTGGAGAGGCAGTGCAGTCATACTGTTCAAAAGCTTCATGTATGTACACAGCTATCAACAAGAAAACTCCAACTCCAGTAATTTGTTCTAAATAAATAATAGTGTTTACAGTTCAAGAGTTTGGAACATCATGAAAACAAAATCTTGTGGCTCTTTGAAGTGATATTGTAAATAATGCTACCGGACATACCCACGGAATAGACTGGATTCAAAACTGGCAGATAGGCGGAGGGTAGATAGCATAATGGTTATGCAAACAGACTCTCATGCCTGAGGCTCCAAAGTCCCAGGTTCAATCCCCTGCACCACCATAAGCCAGAGCTGAATAGTGCTTTGGTTAAAAAAAAAAAAAAAAAAAAAACCTGATAAATAAACCAGATAAGGAACCAGCACTACAGTCAGTATTGGCCTCATTTCAAAAATTTCTATAAAGGGGTTGGATACAAATACACTGGAATGTCAGCACTAACTATCTTAATGTGTAAGGACTATAGAAATCATATCATTCTCTGAGTAAGTTCTAAACATCTGCCTAATTTGTCTATCTATGATAGCCAGACTGAGTCCAATCATGTTTACTGCTATAGTCCTGTGGTTTGGATGCAGCTAAAGAGTTGACAGCTCAACAGAAATTCTATTAATATATTTTATTTATATTTTCTTGTTTAGGCTCATTTATATTTTCCTAATTTTCTCCATAAAAACATACTATCCCTTCACACTGAAGAAAGAAACAGCATGACAATTTATTATTTATTGTCACTGTTCCCAATGCTTGTTGGTTCTCCCATCAAAAGTGTTAGCCTTGAAATATTTTCCAAAGAAATAGTCACAACTAGCATCCTAGGTAAACTAACAGAAACCCCATTTATCTGGATCAATGGAAAGTAGACCAAAAAAAAAAAAAAAAGTGAGGTACTATGTATCATTTATCAGCACTGAAAGGTTTTAGGTGCCTTTCAATCAATAATTAACTGAACAACTACTGTGTACCAAGCATTGACACGTTTCTTGAAAGGGACAGAGGAGATTAACACAGTGAAGAGCAGCGTGAAAAAGAACCTCCCTGTCTTCAAGAGAATTACAAACTTTACTAGAAAACAGTTTATAAGCATGCAATTCCACATGAGGCAAAATGAATTGTAATATAACAGACCTATAAATTAAATGCCATGGAAGAAGAGAAAGAAGGGACTAAATGCAATCAGGTGGTCAGAAGGTCAGAGGAGGCATCAAAGAGAGGCTGACACCCTTAAAAGATCCATAGCTGAATTTTGATAGAGAAGAGGGAGGTCTTTTCTACATTTAACCTTGAATTAGAATAAAACTAATTCCCAATTGCCTGGCATTTAATCACTGCAGAATCAAAAGGCCAAGCAGACTTGCTAAACATTCAGGGACAGATTTTTTTTTGTAACCCAGAGGGCACACAGCAGCAGCAACAAATTAGAAACTTTGCCCTGTGGTTGGATGCTTGTCCTGCCCTTGGCTGCCCAGCCTGCAGAAAAAACAGCCACAGCTTCTGAGCTTCAATTTCCTTTTTCCAAAGCACAGCTCACTGCCTAATTAGCATATTTGTTCTGCTTATTATTGTCTGTCCCCACTGAAGGCAGGGTTGTTTGGCTACATGGCTCATCTTTGCATCCCAGCACCTGCAGCAGTGGCTGAGCTGTGTCAGGCCTGCGTTAATAGCTGCTCTTCCATGATGCTGGTGTGGTGTGGTGTGGTGTGGTGTGGTGTGGTGTGGTGTGGTGTGGTGTGGTGTGGTGTGGTGTGGTGTGGTGTGGTGTGTGTGGTGTGTGTGTGGTGTGGTGTGGTGTGGTGTGGTGTGGTGTGGTGGGGTGTGGTGGGGTGGGGTGGGGTGGGGTGGGGTGGGGTGAAGTGTGATGTGGTGTGTATGATGGTTTTTTAGAGTACACCACCACCACCATTGCAACACCCAGGTTGAACCAGGCTGCAAAACTTTACAGGCATGCAGAAATTTTTATGATGTTTTTAACTTGTCATTTAAGTATGTCACAAGATTGTATTACACAGCCATTACCAAAGTTCTATATCCCCACTCTCCCAAAGAAACCACCATAGTTCTCACAAGTCTTACAGTTTCCTTGCTAAGGTTTTGTTTGGATTTTTTTTTTTTTGTCATTGTTTTTGGCAAGTTCATGTGTATCAGATCTCTAGATTCCATATATGAGTAAAACCATCTAGTAGCTGTATCTCTACTTGTTTTGCTAAGTGTAATCACCTCCAATTGCATCCATTTGTCCCAAAGAACACAATATCATCTTCTTTGATTGCACAGTATTAATCCATGGAATATATTTCTCATAACTTCTTTTTTTAATTTATTTATTTATTCCCTTTTGTTGCCCTTGTTGTTTTATTATTGTAGTTATTATTGTTATTGTTGTCATTGTTGGATAGGACAGAGAGAAATGGAGAGAAAAGGGGAAGATAGAGAAGGGGAAAGAACGATAGACACTTGCAGACCTGCTTCACCACTTATGAAGCGACTCCCCTGCAGGTGGGGAGCGGGGGGGGGGGGGCTCAAACCAGTATCCTTACGCTGGTCCTTGTGCTTTGCGCCACGTGTGCTTAACCCACTGTGCTACCACCTGACTCTCATCTCATAACTTCTTTAGCCAGTCACCTGTTGATAGGCACTTAGGCTGCTTCCACTCTTTGGCTACTGTGAATAGGTTATGAACATAGAGGCGCAAGTGTCCTTTCAAATTAGTGCTTGAGTATCCACTCAGTAAATGCATAAGAGTAGTATTGCTGGATCATAAGGTAATTCCATTTTTATTTGCTTAAGGACTCTCCATACAGTCTTCCAAAGGGGCTGTTCAAGTTTGCATTCCCACTAGCAGTGTAGCAGAGTTCCCTTTGCTCCACATCCTCTCCAACATCTCTCATTTCCTGGTTTGTTAATATAAGCCATTCCCCAGGTGTGAGGTAGTTCTCAGTATAGCTTTAATTTGCACTTCTCTAATGATAAGTGAAGTGGAGCATTTCTTCACGTGTCTGTGGGCCATGTGTACCTCTTTTTTAGAAAACTATCTGTTTAGTTCTCTGGCCCACTTTTTATTGGATTGTCTTTGCTTCTTTTGTAATTTGTACCAATTCTGTATAGAAGTTTGATATGAGTCACTTTTCTGATGTGTGATATGCAAGTATCTTCTCCCATTTCCTGGGTTGCCTGATTATCCTTGTGTAATTTGCTTTTGATGTTTAAAAGCTTTTTTTTAGTTTCATGTAGTCCCATTTATTGACTCTTGCTTTCATTTCTACATCTTTGATGTAAAGGTCCTGCAAAGTTTCACTGACATTTTCTTCTATAAATTTTAAAGTTTCTCATCTAATGTCTAGTTCTCTAATCCATTTTGAGTTGACCTTGCTGTATGGTGTTATGTGGTGGTATAGTTTAACTTTCCTACATGTGGCTGTCCAATTTTCTCAGCACCATCTGCTGAAGAGCCCTTCCTTACCCCCATTGAATGGTTTTGGCCCCTTTGTCATATATTAGGTGGCTGTATATGTGTGAGCTTCTGATTCTGCTCCATTGATCCAAGTGTCCATTTTTATTCTAGTACAATGCTGTTTTGATTACTACTGTTTGTAATACAAACTGAAGCTGGGATACCTCCATATTTTTCCTTTTTTCTCAGAAGTGTTTTAGCAATTCACGTTCTTTTATGGTTCCACACAAAATTTTAACAAGTTGTTCAATTAGCTTGAAAAATTCCATCAAAATCTGGAGTTGGTGTATTACACCAAAGTAAAAGACTCTGGAGTGGGGGGAGGGGAGAGGAAGAGGGGAGCATACAGGTTCTGGAAAAGGACCACAGAGTGCCTAGTGGGGTTGTATTGTTATGTGGAAAACTGAGAAATGTTATGCATGTACAAACTATTATATTTACTGGAGACTATAAAACATTAATCCCCAATAAAGGAAAAAATGTAAAAAAAATTGAAATACACAGAAAAAAAAACTTTGATAGGGATTGCACTGAAATTGTAGATTGCTTTTGATAGAGTGACCATTTTAATAATGCTTATTCTTCCAGTCCAGGGATAACTTTTGTGTGTCCTTCTCTATTTCTTTTAGCAATGTCTTATAATCTTTGTTGTAAAGGTCTTTCACCCCACAGTATTTTATCTTTTGAGGTTAACTGTAAATGGGATTGAGTCTTTTTTTTTCCCCTTTCCTCCGACTCCTTATTTGTATACAGAAATGCCACTGATTTGTGTGTATTGATTTTATACCCTGCTACTCTATTGAATTTGTTAATTATTTCCAGTAATTTTTTGGTTCTCTAGGTATACTATCATATCATCAGCAACAATGTTAGTTTGATTTCTTCTTTTTTTTAATTTTCTTTATTGGGGGAGTAATGTTTTACAGTCAACAGTAAATACAATAGTTTATACATGCATAATATTTCCCAGTTTTCCACATAACAATACAACACTTGCTAGATACTTTGCCATCTTGTTCCAGGACTTAAACCCTCCTCTCCCCCCCACCCTGAGTTTTTTACTTTGATGCAATGCACCAACTCCAGTCCAATTTCTACTTAGTTTTTGCTCTTCTGATCTTGTTTTTCAACTTCTGCCTAAGAGGTCATCCCATATTCATCCTTCTGTTTCTGACAGTTTGATTTCTCCTTTTCCAAACTGTAAGGCATGCGGATTTAGACTGGCTGCTTCAAGCACCTGAAAGATGGAGCCCCTCATATTCATTACCTTAGAGAAGACCTTAGAAAGCCAATTCAAATTCCTCAGAAAAGCCACCAAATACATTCATTTTTCTCATTCATTCCTCACTATTTTGTTTAGTAAGCATCTGCTTCTTGCCCTCTATGAATTACTGTTCTATAGTAAAGAAATCATCATTCTCCTGAACTGCTGGGAGAGCTGTCCTCCACTCCTGGAATGGCCGAGAATGAGTATCATTGTTAACACATTTTTCACACCACACCTGGGTTTATACAAAGAAAATGACTAAGGATGGGGAGTTGGTCACACCAGCAAAGCCCACTAAGGTTGAGGCTTTGAGAGGTGGGTAATACAAGTTCAACCCTTGCAAAGGAACAGGGTCACAAATACATTGACACTCTCGTCAAAACTATAGAGACCAGGAGCTTGCATCAGTAAAGCACTGGATTGCAAATATTAAGTCCTAAATTCAATTCCTGGTGCTGGATGCACCAGGCTGATGATTCAATTATATCTCTCTCTCTCTGTCTTTCTGTCTTCTTTCTTTCATAAAATAAATAAATATAAATAAACTTCAGAGAGCTCACTGAATAAGGTGTGTGTATTGGCATGTGTCCAATCCAGATTTGAGTCCTGACATCATGTGGCAAGGAAGCTGTGGACAATTCCTAATAAGTGAACACATCAGTGTGCTAGGAGAGCACTTTGTGCTGAGTCCACACACGAAGAATATGGAGGTTTGGAGGGAAAGATCAACAGCGGGCACATGTACATATATGGCCTGGGTTCAAAACCAGCACCACATGATAGACATGCTGAGATGTTATGGCACCAGAGGAAGCACTAGTGCTATGGTGCCTTTATCTCATCTCTGTCTCTATCTCTAACACTATCTGAATGGGAAAGCAGTCTGAAGCAGTGAGATTGCACAGTGAAAGGCTCCAGTTCTGGTTCTGGAAAGAAAGAAAAGAAAAAGAAAGGAGAGGAGAGGAGAGGAGAGGAGAGGAGAGGAGAGGAGAGGAGAGGAGAGGAGAAAAGAAAGAAGAAAAGAAAAAAGGAAGAAAGAGGAAAATAGAAAGGAAAGGAGAGAAGAGAGGGGAGGGGGAAGGAAGGGAGGGGGAAGGGATGGGTTAGGGGAGGGGAGGGGAGGGGAGGGGAGGGGAGGGGAGGGGAGGGGAGGGGAGGGGAGGGAAGGGAAGGGAAGGGAAGAGAAGGGAAGGGAAGGGAAGGGAAGGGAAGGGAAGGGAAGGGAAGGGAAGGGAAGGGAAGGGAAGGGAAGGGAAGGGATGGAAGGACAGGACAGGAAAAAGAGAAGCAGAAAATGCGAATTCTTTGTTTGGGAGCCTCCCACACCTCAGCCTCTGAGTATCCTTTATAAGAAAGCTGTAATTCTAAAAAGAGCACTTCCCTAAGTTCTGTGAGTTATTCCACAATTATCAAACTTGAAAGGGTCATGAAAGACCCCAAACTTAAAACCATTTCCTCAGAAGTCCAGGTGACTTGCGAGACAAAAACTTGTGGTCACCATCTGAAATGAATGCTATCTTTAGTACCTTACTCCTAACCTCTAGCTTTCACCTAATTTACATTTTAAAAGTTTTAGATGCTCTCCCCCTTAGCACCAGTAAAAATGCAGAATTGAAGTAGATCTTGGGGTTAATTATGTTCCAAAGTTAGAAGACTCCCTCTGGTAGAATGCTTCCACCCTCAGAACAAGGGAACAGGGGCATGAAGCATCTGCTCCATGCTCACTCACAGATATGGTTAAGAAGTGTCATTCTGGGAGTCAGAGGTAGTGCAACAGGTTAAGCGCACATGGCACAAAGTGCAAGGACCAGTGTAAGGATCCTGGTTCAAGCCCCCGGCTCCCCACCTGCAGGGGAGCAGGTGTCTATCTTTCTCTCCCCCTCTCTATCTTCCCCATCTCTCTCCATTTCTCTCTGTCCTATCCAACAACAATGACAACAACAATAATATCTACAACAACAATAAAAAAGGTCAACAAAAGGGAAAAATAAATAAAATATAAAACAAAAAAAAATTTTAAAAAGAAGTGTCATTCTGCAATGTCCTATGTGTATAGATAGATGATGATAGACAGACTGACAGATATCTCCTGATATATTATTATGGACATAATCCCCTATAGAATAATAAATTGTCAGAAAAACAGAATTTTTTTTTTTTAAAGTGAGCTTTTTTTTTCAGTTCTAATTGAAGTGCTTCTTCCAAACAAAACGTTCATGTGCCTTCTTACAGAATAGATAAAAACATTCTCAGAGGCAGACTGGGAGTATGGACCGACCAGTCAATGCCCATGTTCAGCGGGGAAGCAATTACAGAAGCCAGACCTTCTACCTTCTGCAACCCACAATGACCCTGGGTCCATACTCCCAGAGGGATAGAGAATGGGAAAGCTATCAGGGGAGGGGGTGGGATATGGAGAATGGGTGGTGGGAATTGTGTGGAATTGTACCCCTCCTACCCTATGGTTTTGTTAATTAATACATTCTTAAATAAAAAAAAAAAAAGTTCTCAGAAATTTGTAATAATGATGTCAGTGTAATGTATATCAGACCCAGAAGCTGATATTTTTATATTAAACAATGACACACAGAGTGTTATAGATTAGAAACTAAGAGAACAATCTTGGCATTCAGTTTCAAACATGAAACCTTTGACAGGTCCACACACTTCTGAAGTGTCGTCAGCTTTCATGTCTGCAAAATGGGAATGGGCACCCAGAGCTCACATGCCTTCAAAGAATGCTATAGAGGAATCAGAAATGATTTGAAAAGTGTGCTTCCTGTCAGAAGTGAGCTATTATCATGATACAACCCAAGAACTACTGAGCTTGAATTAGTTATTTTTTTTAAGTATTATTACATATACACCCATAAAGTCTTTCCTACTGCCCGATCAAAATTTAAAACATACATTAAAGGTCAACAGACAAGGCTTGGATGGCAGCTTTTTTGAGACCTTAGGAAAGAGAAACTTGAAAGAATAAAGATAGAAACAATTGAGTGAGTCCTTGACTCCTTTGCTAGGATATTTTGACAAAATATTCAAGAAAAAAAAAAAGAAATGGGATTAATAACAAGGATATACTATATAATGAACAATTTAATATTAATCCTGTATACTTGTATAATACATCACTGTCAAATTTCACACTGATTAATCTCTTTCCAGCCTCTCAACAGTGCTGTGAGGATTTTTAAAATATGATACTGTAGGCCCAAAAATGCTATTAATTTGCCCAAGGTCACAGAATCAGTCAGTACCACATGAAAACAGCTGATCACGGGCAAAAATATTATAGCTCACATTTCCAGAGTGCTTGCTATGGTGTAGACACCACTTTAGTCATTTCACACAATTAATCTGTTCAGTCTTTCCCCACAGCCTGCAAAGTAATACTGTCGCCCAACTAAGGAACTCAAGGAAGAGTTTGCAAATGTCCTCACAGTCACACAGCTAATAAATAATGGAATTTTTGAATAGGATTCAAACTCAGAAACTATAGACTTGCCCATCTCTACCGACATCATTAAATTGGATCTGATTGCAGTGCTGTTATTGTGAGGATTTAAAAGGCAGTGGCATGCCAGGTTAAACACACAGTGTGAAGCTCAAGGACTGGTGTAAGGATTCCAGTTGGAGTCCCCAGCCTCCCACCTGCGGGGGAGGGGGGTCACTTCAGAAGCGGTAAAGCAGATCTGCAGGTATCTCTCTTTCTCTCCCCCCTCTGTCTTCCCCTCCTCTCTCAATTTCTTTCTGTCCTATCCAACAACAATAATAACAATAACCACAACAACAACAATAGAAAACATATGGTCACTAGGAGTAGTGGATTCATAATGCAGGCACCAAGCCCCAGTGATAACCCTGGAGGCTAAAGAAATAAATAAATAACTTTTGGTGGTGGGAATAGTGTTTATGTACACTCCTAGTAAAATGTAGTCATATCAATAACTAGTTAATTAATATGAGAGGGGGAAAATTAATTGTATGTCTCGAAGTTTTTCAAAACACAAACTGAATCTTTTTAATATATAGGCTGTGTAATTGATATGCAGACTCTCTCAAAAGCCTAGACCAAGTAGATCAGAAGCAACCAATAGCACAGCTATATACAAGATACTGGGTACTGTACAGCAAACCCTAACAAAAGGACTTTTCAAAGTTAACCCAGTTACCAATTAATGTGACGATAACATTAACTATTGATTGTCTTTTTGAACCCTAAGACAGCAGGAACCTCACATCTCCACTATAGAGCCTTTACTTCCCCCAGTCCCGGAACCCTTGGATAAGGCCCACTTTCCCGTATGCCTCTCCCAATCCATATCAAATAATATTGCATCCGCCGATCACAACCTAACCAACGCAACGATTGCCACCTCAACATGCTTCACTTCAGACTGTGTCCAGAGACTTCACATGTGGAATGACAACCCTTCAGCTTCATTACTCGGGTGAGACCTTTCCTTTCATAGTATACTCTAATTCCATCTCAGGTGGTTCACTTTCTAACAAAGTCCCAAAACCTAGATATACACCAGTTTCTGTGAGAGAGAGCATATGTTCACACGTATCCGTAAACTACTGCAAAATATATACCTGAAAGCAGAAGTACACTAGAGTTGGCAGTGAGTACCCCCCTAACACTTCCTCTCCACTATTCCAAGCTTTGGGTCCATGATTGCTCAACAATTTGTTTGGCTTTGTATGTTAACTCTCTTTTCAGTCATCAGGTTCCAGATGTCATCAGGATGCCCGCCAGGCTTCCCTGGACTGAAGACCCCACCAACGTGTCCTGGAGCTCCACTTCCCCAGAGACCCACCCTACTAGGGAAAGAGAGAGGCAGACTGGGAGTATGGACCTACCAGTCAACGCCCATGTTCAGCGGGGAAGCAATTACAGAAGCCAGACCTTCTACTTTCTGCAACCCACAATGACCCTGAGTCCATGCTCCCAGAGGGATAGAGAATGGGAAAGCTATCAGGGGAGGGGGTGGGATATGGAGATTGGGTGGTGGGAATTGTGTGAAATTGTACCCCTCCTACCCTATGGTTTTGTTAATTAATCCTTTCTTAAATAAAAAAGAAAATAAAAATAAAATAAATAAATAAATAAATAAAAAGCTGGGGCTCGATCCTGGATCCTTTCACCAGTTCTTGTGCTTTGTGCCATGTGCGCTTAACCCACTGCATTACCGTCCAGCCCCCATACATACTCTTTAAATCTGTTCTTGTGGAACAAGATACTGTGATTCCTGAGCAGTCTCCTTCCCCACCATGAGCAGACCTTCATGTATATTTCCAGACCCACTAAGAGTAGGAGTCAACTCCTCCTTCCCTCCCTTCCCTCCTTCCTTTCTTTATTTCTTTTTTCTTTCTTTTTCTTTCTTTTCCTTCTCCCTTTCTTTCTTCTACCAAGAGTATCAATGGAGCTTGATACCACTCTAAGCATTCACTTTTCTTTGTTTTTTTCTTGACAGAGCATGAGGCAGAAAAGGCATCTAAAGAGTGAGAGAAAAAGAGAGACAACTGCAGCACTACTCTACCACTCAGGAAGATTCGCTGCTACATGTGGGGTCAGGGGGTTTGAACCTTGGTCTTCATGTATGAGTGCTCTACTAAGAATACCACCACCTGGCCCCTGGAAGTAAACTTCTTAGAATAAATGATGTTACTTGGCATGGTTTCTGGAGCATCTCATCATCTCAAGGTGAAGAGGTGGTTACCATAATTGAGGAAGCTTTCAATAAAATGATCAAAAATAAAACAGTACTAGTTTCCTGTGGATCTTAGGATAAAGCTTATTTAAATATTCTAAGATTATCTTTGCAACTACATCAATTGCAATAATGTCTTTATTACAGAAACTACTCAGTATAAGCTGAATTGGACAAATGAATGAATAAAGGATATAAACAAAATTACCACTTCTATAGGCAGTCCCACTTGTATATATGGGTAAAAGATTAGGCTTTTTATTTCATTTATTTATTATTAGTCAGATAGACAGAAATTGAGAGGGGAGGGGGATAGAGGGGAAGAGATAGACACCTACAACCACACTTCACTACTCATGAAGCTTTCCCCTTATAGGTGGGGGACCAGGGGCTTGAACCCAGATCCTTGTGCACTATCGTGTGTGCTCTTAACCAGGTGCACCACCACCAGGCCCCAGCTTTTTTTTTTTTATGCAGTGTTAGAAAATGAATACAGGGACTTAGTCACTGCCACTCAGCCACTACTCTATAATCTTTTTGTTTTTTGTTTTGTTTTGTGTTAACCTCCAGGGTTATTGCTGGGGCACTATACATCTACTGCTCCTGGAGGCCATTTTTACCATTTTTTAAATATATATAAATACAGGATAGGACAGAGAGATATTGAGAAGGGAGGGGAAGATAGAGAGGGGGAATGAAGGATAGGCACCTGTAGACCTGCTTCACCACTTGTGAAGCGACCTCCCTGCAGGTGGGGAGCCTAGAGCTAGAACTAGGACCCTTGCCTGAGTCCTTGCACTTAGAACTTTATGTGCTTAGCCTGGTGTGCTACTGCTTGGGCTGTTATAATCTTTGAGAGAAGAGAGAAGGGAAGGGACACAAAAGCTCTGCCATTTAGGGAGATCCTTTGGTGGCATTCACATTCTCATTTTATTTATTTTTTATTAGATAGAGACAAATAAATTAAGGGAGTCAGGCAGTATCGCAGCGGGTTAAGCGCATATGGCACAAAGCGCAAGGACTAGTGTAAGTATTACTCAAGCGCCCGGCTTCCCACCTGCAAGGGAGTCACTTCACAGGCGGTGAGGCAGGTCTGCAGGTGTCTTCCTCTCCCTCTTCTGTCTTCCCCTCCTCTCTCCATTTCTCTCTGTTCTATCCAACAATGACGACATCAACAACAATAACTACAACAACAATAAAAATAAGGGCAACAAAAAGGAAATAAATGAATAAAATATTTTTTTAAAAAAGAAGGAAATTTAGAGTGGAGGAGGAGATAGGGAGAAAAACAGAGAGAGACATGTGCAGCCCACCTTCACCACTCCTTAAGCTTTCCCCCTGCAGGTGGGGACCAGGGAGTTGAACCTGGGTCCTTGAGCACAGTAATGTGTGTGCTTAACCAGGTCTGCCACTGCCTGGCCTCTTATACACATTCTCCCATGTTGTGCCAAGGCTCAAACACAGGGCCTCAAGCCAGCTGAACCATCTCCTGATGCCTCTTTTTAAATATTTGATTTCTTTAACATTATGGAATTTAGCATTGAGTGAGATCAAATATATGGCCATTAATATAGAATTACTAGAGTCAATTTGAATACCTGAGCAACAAATATGTTATCTTCTATTAATTTTCTCACGAATAGGTTATTTTACAGAAATTATATTTTATGTATTCTTGAGTCTTTAGTAAAGCTATGATTTTATTTAGTTTTACCTAATCTAGATACTGTTATTACATAACAATGTAGTAATATATTGGCTTCCACAAATGTAAGCATTTCCAATTTTAACATATTTTATGTCTTTGTTGGTTTGTTTTAGTTTGGCTTTGGTTTTGGTTTGATTTTCGCCACCCATGTTTTTGGTACCAGTCACTGGGGCTCGGTGCCTATATGATAAATCCACCACTCCCAGTGACCTTTTTTATTTATTTATTTATTTTCCCTTTTGTTGCCCTTGTTGTTTTTTATTGTTGTTCTAGTTATTTTTTGTTGTTGTTACTAATGTCATTATTAGGACAGAGAGAATTGGAGAAGAGGGGAAGACAGAGAGAGGAAGAGAAAGATAGACACCTGCAGACTTGCTTCACCACCTATGAAGCGACTCCCCCTTGCAGGTGGGGTTCCAGGGGCTTGAACCAGGATTCTTGCACCAGTCGTTGTGCTTAGTGCCACATGTGCTTAACCTACTGCGCTACTGCCCGACTCCCCAGTGACCATCTTTTTTTTCCAACATTTTTCTCGTGCACTTGTGACACATTACTATTTTGTCTTACAGGAATGTTTACTCTCTTCCATCTTGAAAATATCATGAAATCAGGGGTATTATTTAATTTATATTTAATTGATATTTGTTAGATATCTAACAGAATTCCTTGCATCTATTAGGTTTTTTTTGTTACAGAATTATTTCTGAATGATTGAATAAATAGTGGTCCAGGAAGAAAAAGAAGAGTTAAGGAAAATTACCAAAATAAGGATGGATAAAAGCAAAACCCTGAGTTTCATCATCTCCCTAAAAGTTTTTACATATCAAACTAATCAGCATTCTGCCAACAGGGCCTCTCTTATGAAATCAATCCTTTTGTCAAAGATATATTTTACAGGATGACAGATTTTGCTTCCTTAGACAAACTTCAGGTAGCCAAGTCAGGCTGAAACTGCCCCCTCTATTCCTCTAGAGTTGGACCTATCTAAAACAACTTCCATATCTGAGAGGTAGAAGACAAAGGTAGATGATGTCATTTATCCAGATTGAAGTAATTCATCAACTCACAAAGAACTTAAGAAACACTGAAAGATGGATGGGTGGATTCAAAGACATTGGGTAGCTAAAAGAATGGATGGATGGATGGATGGATGGATGGATGGATGGAGAAATAGATAATATGATTATGGAAAGAAGACAAAGAATAAAAATGTATAATGCACTTCTCTTGTTTACTACAAATATATTTACTACTGCTTCCAATCCGTGCAGATTTCTCTAAAAGTAAATAAAATATTGTGTGTGGTAGCCACTTGCCTAGCCAAAATACCTTTTCTTAAGTATCCCTGTCTTAGCAAGTACAATTCTGCTGAGCACATTTTCCTGCTAAAAAATAGGCTGAACCCTGATGATTACTAAATAAGAACATAATTAATTATTTCTTCAACTGAATAGTCCTGAATTCTACCACAAATCAATCAGTTCTTCCAGCCTAAGAAGCTCTGACTCTATTTTAGCTCAATGAAAACAAAATCAATGAAGGCCAATTATAGCCCATCTCGTTAGACTATGCAAATGCTGTGCCATACAAATGAGCAGCCATTGTCTCCTGAGCCTTAGGAGGCTGGGAGCCAAGTGTGGGCAGCTGCTGACCTCTAGCTGCACAGTAATTCTATATCTGCTGTCTGGCGTGGGAAGTCAAGGGTAAACTTCTTTCATTCATTTCTTTAACAAACCGGTATTTGGAGTCTCATATGCAGAAGGCATCACATTGGTTAATCAGGGTGCTGGAAGCAATTTAAGGGTAGATAACTGATGTCTATGGGGATAGATTAATATTCGAGGGTACTAACATCCTGCATCTGAAAGCTGATGTCTCTTTCCTTTCTTAAAAATTTTTTATTTATAGAGGAGGGAAGATAGCATAATGGTTATGCAAACAGACTCTCATGCCTAAGGCTCCAAAGTCCCAGGTTCAATTCCCCACACCACCAAAAGCCAGAGCTAAACAGTGCTCTGTTTAAAAAATAAATAAAATAAAATAAAATAAATTTTATTTATAAGATGGAAATATTGGCAAGACTATAGGATAAGAGGGGTACAGTTCCACACAATTCTCACCCCCAGAACTCTGTATCCACTCCCCTCCCTTGATAGTTTACCTATTCTTTATCTCTCTAGGAGTATGAATCCAAGGTCATTATGGGGTACAGAAGGTGGAAGATCTGGCTTCTGTAATTGCTTCCCCTCTGAAGATGGGCATTGACAGGTCGTTCTATATTCCTAGTCTGTGTCTCCTTCTTTCTCTCTTTCTTTCTTTCTTTCTTTCTTTCTTTCTTTCTTTCTTTCTTCCTTTCTTCCTTTCTTTCTCTCTTTCTTTCTTTCTTTATATTTTTTAATTTCATTTATTTATTCCCTTTTGTTGCCCGTGTTGCTTTATTGTTGTAGTTATTATTATTGTCATTGTTGTTGGATAGGACAGAGAGAAATTAAGAGAGGAGGGGGAAGACAGAGAAGGGGAGAGAAAGATAGACACCTGCAGACCTGCTTCACCGCTTATGAAGCAACTCCCCTGCAGGTGGGGAGCCAGGGCTTGAACCAGGATGCTTACGCTGGTCCTTATGCTTTGCGACATGTGCGCTTAACCCATTGCACTACAGCCCGACTCCCTCTTTCTTTCTTTCTTTCTTTCTTTCTTTCTTTCTTTCTTTCTTTCTTTCTCTCTTCCTCTCTTCTTCTCTTTCTTTCTTTCATTCATTTCTATAGAGAAAGAAAACTAGTGAAGGAAGGGTGGCAGTGAGATAGGGAGAGAAGAAGCTTGTAAAGCTTTCCTGCTGAAGGTGGGGTCTGGGGGCTTGAACCCAGGTCCTTGCACATGTAACATGTGCATTCAATCAGGTGTGCCACTATGCAATTCCTGCTTATGTCTCTATAATTCATAGGTTTTCGTGTATTGCCCAGTAATTTATCTCACACAAAATTAAAATTAAATTAAATTAAAAATAAGAGAGTTTCAAGGGCAGGCATAAGGCTGATGAGCACGAAACCTGTGGGGAAGTAAACTAAAGCTGGCTTCTCCCCAGGATTTGCAACTATCTACCACAGCCTGACCCCAAGGCTGAAGCTCCTATCAAGGTACCAGCCATTCTTTGGGGTAGAGGCTGGTGCCTCCAAAGAGCCCCCATGAAAATGTTAAAATAGCTAGTAGGCCTATTTTAGTTATATTCCAAAGGATTCTAGCCTCTAGGTTCATGATTAGTCAATAATTTGTTTGGCTTTATATGTTAACTCTCTTTTCAGCCACCAGGTTCCAGATGCTACCATGATGCCAACCAGACCTTCCTGAACTGACGGCCCCACCAATATGTGCTGGAGCCCCACTTCCCCAGAGAGCCCTGCCCCAGTACGCAGAGAGAAAGACAGGCTAGGAGTATGGGTCGACCTGCTTACACCCATGTTCAGCAGGAAGCAATTACAGAAGCCAGACCTTCCACCTTCTGCATCCCATAATGACCCTGGGTCCATACTCCCAGAGGGTTAAAGAATAGGAAAACTATCAGGGGAGGGGATAGGATACAGAGGTCTGGTGGTGGGAACTGTGTGGAGTTGTACCTATGGTTCCGTCAGTGTTTCCTTTCTTAAATAAGAATTTTTTTTTAAAAAAAGAAAATGTTAAAAATAACAAATGGAAAGAGTAAGTCACTTTCCTAAACTTCAGAACCATGTCTTCATATTTTTTCATATCAGAGTTCTGCCTGTAATATTCATTATTTACCAGACTACATTTAATCTAAAAATAGTTGGATTCTGGGGGGCAGGCTGTGCTGCAATATGACTGAGCACACACAAGTTACCATGTACAAGGTACTGGGTTCAACACTCCATTCCCCACCTGCAGAAGGGAAGCTTCCAATCAGTGAAGCAGGGCTGCAAGTGTCTCTATTTCTCTCTCCCTATCTTCCCCTCTGCTCTCAATTCCTCTCTGTCTCCACCCAAGAAACAAATTGATAGCTTATTAATCCTGATAACTCTTTTTTGTACTACCTTTCTTTTTATATATATATTTATTTTATTTATTTTTTCCCTTTTGTTGCCCTTGTTGTTTTACTGTTGTAGTTATTATTGTTGTTGTCGTTGTTGGATAGGGCAGAGAGAAACGGAGAGAGGAGGGGAAGACAGAGAGGAGGAGAGAAAGATAGACACCTGCAGACCTGCTTCACCGCCTGTGAAGCGACTCCCCTGCAGGTGGGGAACCGGGGTTCAAACCGGGATTCTTATGCCGGTCCTTGCGCTTTGCGCCACCTGCGCTTAGCTCGCTGCACTAAAGCCTGACTCCCTACCTTTCTTTTTTTAATTTATTTTTTATTTATAAAAAGGAAACATTAAAAAAAAATTTTAAAGGGTAACACTGACAAAACCATAGGATAAGAGGGGACATCTCCACACAATTCCCACGACCAGATCTCTGTATCCCATTCCCTGATATCTTTCCTATTCTTTTTTTTATTATTTTATTTTATTGGGGAATTAATGTTTTACATTCAATAGTAAATACAATAGTTTGTACATGCATAACATTCCCCAATTTCCCATATAACAATATAACCCCCACTAGGTCCTCTGTCATCCTTCTTGGATCTATATTCTCCCTACCCACCCACCCCAGAGTCTTTTACTTTGGTGCAATATGCCAATTAAAGTTCAGGTTCTACTTGTGTTTTCCCTTCTGATCTTGTTTTTCAACTTCTGCCTGAGAGTGAGATCATCCCATATTCATCCTTCTGTTTCTGACTTATTTCACTTAACATGAATTTTTCAAGGTCCATCCAAGATCGGCTGAAAACGGTGAAGTCACCATTTTTTACAGCTGAGTAGTACTCCATTGTGTATATATATATACCACAACTTGCTCAGCCACTCATCTGTTGTTGGACACCTGGGTTGCTTCTAGGTTTTGGCTATTACAAATTGTGCTGCTAAGAACATATGTGTACACAGACCTTTTTGGATGTGTGTGTTGGGTTCCTTAGGATCTATCCCCAGGAGAGGAATTGCAGGATCACAGGGAAGGTCTATCTAGCCTTCTGAGAGTTCTCCAGACTGTTCTCCACAGAGGTTGACCCAATTGACATTCCCACCAGCAGTACAGGAAGGTTTCTTTGACTTCACACCCTCTCTAGCATTTGCTGCTGTTACCTTTTCTGTTGTATGACATTCTCACAGGAGTGAAGTGGTATCTCACTGTTGCCTTAATTTGCATTTCTCTGATAATCAGAGACTTGGAGCATTTTTTCATTTGTTTCTTGGCCTTTTGGATCTCTTCTGTCGTGAATATTCTGTCCACGTCCTCTCCCTATTTTTAGACGGGGTCATTTGTTTTCTTGTGGTTGAGTTCGGCAAGCTCTTTATATATTTTGGTTATTAAGCTCTTGTCTGATGTATGGCATCAAGTTGATATTCTTAACCAAAACAACATGTTAGAGATTTATGTTTTAACCAGAGCACTGCTCAGATATGACTTATAATGGTGGTGGAAATTAAACATGGGGCCTTGGAGCCTCACTCATGAGAGTCTACTTCCATAACCATTCTGCTATCTCCTCTGGCCCACCCCCATTAGAGGATTTAAACTTGCATTGGTCTTTCTCACTGTTTTGTTTTTTTTTTTATTCCATTCGTCATTTTGTGTTTCTTGCCGTGAGTCTACTTATCTCTTTTACTACACAGTGATCAAAACTGGTAATTATATTCTAAATAATGGTTGATCAATGCCACGTATATCCTTGCCCTTTTCATGTCATAGTCCTGTTAATACAACTCTCAATCATGTTCCCTTTTTTAAATAATAGCATTACAAATTGCTGACTCATATTCAATTTATGGTCCACAGTACTTCAGCCAATTCTTTTAGTACCCTTAAATGCAAATCACCAGGACCTGAACATTTATACAGATCTCTTATTTAAATTATCTTCCTCCAAGTCTTTTTTTTTTTTCCTTTTTCATTCTCCTAAAGCATGCATTACCTATTTCCAAAGCTCCATTCACTTGATCATGCAGAAAGGTTTTTTAAAAAGGCACCGAATGTCCTGTGGCCTTTTGATGTCATCATTGAGTCTCTTTCTTATCTAATTAAAGGACAACACGCTGTTTTAGCCTTTTCCTTCTCCTGAGAGAGCAAGAAAAGAATGTTCCAGCCTGAATTTAGAAGTTGCATCTCATTTCCTGCTTTAGTAATTTTGACCTTAGTTCTATGAACTTTTCTACAGGTATCTGTCCTTGAAACTTCAGCTTTCTATAGGATTTTTTTTTCCTATTTCAGGAGCTTATGATAAATCAGTTATATATTTTTTCTTACCTCCCAACTTTTTCAGACACACATGAATGTATTCTTTTCTCTTGGCCTTGACAGAGCTTTGATAAAGCACTTTTAGAAATCTAATTTTGGAGGGAAGTGCAAAGAAGCACAAGTATCCAGATTCAAAACCCTGGCTCCCCACCTACAGGGGCATCGCTTCACAGGTGGTGAAGCAGGTCTGCAGGTGTCTATCTTTTCCTCCCCCTCTCTGTCTTCCCCTTCTCTCTCTATTTCTCTCTGTCCTATCCAACAACAATAATAACAGCAACAACAACAACAGCGGAAATAAGGTGATCTCCAGGAACAGTGGATTTGTAATTATTTGTAGCAATCACTCTGGAGGCAAAAAATAAAAAGAAATCAAGTTTGGGGTCAGCAAGATATCTTATCTAAATATCACCTGCTTTGTCATGCACAGGACCCAGGTTCAAGTCAGGCCCCCACACACTGAAGTGCTGTGGTATCTTTCCTTCTCTCTGTCTCTGTTTTCCTTTCTCTATATTTTTTGTTTATATTTTTTTCTCTATATTTTTTGTTTATATCTATACATATAAACATCAACTTGGAGCAGTGATGCCTTGGTAATGAAAAAAATAATTAAATCTAATTTCATATTTAAGTAATTTTCTGGAAAAGAGGTGAAAGGGCCCAGGTGAGTGGAACATTTATTAAGAAAAAATATATATAAATTCTTCCTAGAATATTTCCTTCTTTTAAATCCTTCAAAATTTTCTGTTTTAGTATACCTCAGAGAAAGAATCCTCATTATCACCATGCACTCAGAAATTTATCCTCACTGCCATTTTTACTATTCTTAGAATAATAGTTTCTTTTTCTTGCCATTTGAGTCTTTTTTTTTCTCATCATGTCCATAGTATAGCGGGAATAAAAACTAGATCATTTCTATTTTCATTTACTATAGTTCTGTAGCCATTTCCCAACACTTCCACAGCCAATGTGTGAGTTCAAACCACTTAACTGGAATAGCCCAAGTGCTGGTCTAAGTGTACCCCTGAACCTTCCAGTCTCTTTGTCATAAAATAGAACAACAACATCATTTTTCTTTTGTAGAGACAGAAACTGAAAGTGGAGAGGGAGGTAGAGAGGGAAAGAGACACTTGAAGCCCTATTTCAACTTCAGGTGGGGATCAGGGACTTGAATCTGGGTCCTTCCACACTGTAATGTGTGTGCCTCACCAGATGTGCCACCGCCTGGCCCCATAACAACATCTTTAAAATAAAAAATTAAGGACAAGAAAATACTTTACTTGGATAGTGCTCTGCTTTGCCATGCAAGAAACCCAAGTTAGAACCCAGATCCCACCACACTGAAATAAGCATCAATCTCGTAGTGTGTCTCTCTGTCTCTGTCTGAAATCATTTCAATAGCTGAGTAGTATTCCATTAGTAAAGTCATGGGCCCCTAGGAATATACCTAAAATAGATTTCCCATGTCCTTTCAACATGAAAACCCCAATTCTCATCTGTTATATTCTTATATTCTTCCTAACTTTTCCCAAAATGGAGACCCAAAATCTCATCTGCTCTATTCTTAGCTTTAAGTTCCTGATTATTAGACAATTTGTACTGCTTTAGATCTTAATACTTTTTAGCCACGTAGCTGCAGATGCTACCATGACGCCAACATGACTTCACTGGTCAGATGACCTCACCAATGTGTCCTGGAACCCTGTCTTTCCAAAGTCCTACCTCACTAAGGAAGATAGAAACAGGCTGGGAGAGGGCAGGGTAGATAGCATAATGGTTATGCAAATATACTCTCTTGCCTGAGGCTTCAAAGTCCCAGGTTCAATCCCCTGCACCACCATAAATAAGAGATGATCAGTATTCTGGTTAAAAAAAAAAGGGGGGGTTGGGCAGTATCGCAGCTGGTTAAGCACACGTGGCGCAAAGCACAAGGACCTGCATTAAGGGTCTGGTTCGAGCTCAGCTCCCCACCTGCAGGGGAATCACTTCACAGGAGGTGAAGCAGGTCTGCAGGTGTCTATCTTTTTCTCACCCTCTCTGTCTTCCCCTCCTCTCTCCATCCTATCCAACATCAACGACATTAATAACAACATCAGTAATAAAAAAATAATAATAAGGGCAACAACAGGGAAAATAAATAAATATATAAAAAAAGAAGGCTGAGAGTATGGATCAACCTGCCAATGCCCATGTTCAGTAGAGGAGCAATTACAGAAGCCAGACCTTCCACCTTCTGCACCCCCTAATGATCATGGGTCCATGCTTCCAGAGGGATAAAGAATAGGAAAGCTATCAAGGGAGGGGATAGGATATGAAGTTCTGGTGGTGGGAATTGTGTGGACTTGTTGATCATAGTTGATCAATAAAAACAAAAGAATTAAAAAAAAAAAAAGAAACTGGGGGAAAAAAGTCATCTCAGAGTAGTGAAGTTCTGTAGAAGGCCAATAAAAAAATTAGATCACACTGGTTTTCTTTACTTAGTGCCCCTTCGATTTTTCTTCAAATCAAAATAATGCCCAGGTTCCTTAAAGTCCTCCTGTCACATGACCCATGGCCACTCTCCTTCCTGCTGGTTTTGTTGGTAGGTACTTACTGTCCTCATGCTTGTAACACTCTGCCCACACAGCATTATCTGCCTAAATGCAGCCCTCATTATATCTACATTGACCTGCTCGTTGTTCTTCATTCCAATGATCACAGCCCGGTATTATATTTATTGTGTACATGTGCCCTTTCCATATTACGGTTCCTTACTAGAATGTAAGGTCTCTGCAGGTGGGGCTTCTGTATCTTTTATTCTCTGTTTCTTTTTCAGCAACTAACACAGTGCTGGAAAGGGCATCCAGTAAGTACAAAAAATAATTTGGGAATGGCTTAAATTAGGAAATAATTCCTGGTCTTTTACCTAGAGAATTACTGCATTCCTTCAGGCATACAAATAAAACAGCATGGTGAAAACAGATAGTCTGGAACTCTTTGTTCTTGCTTCTGTCTAAAAGTCCTACAACACCAAAACAAAACAAACAGGGGAAAAAAAATGTTTTAATTTTGTAATGATAATGCAACTCGGAAATCCCTAACATGACATACTAGTCTGAATCAGTCACTGCAAGCTTACTGGGGAGAAAAATTTGTAGTTTATCTACAAAGGAAACTTTCACTTTGCCCATTGCTCTTTGTCAAGGTCGAAAAGGACAATATTGATCAGGGTTCAGAAGGGTTAAGAAATGCTGAGAGAATTACCCTTCTAGGCTGAATTAGGACATCTGGAATGCATGAGAAGTGATGCTAAGCACAGAAAAGAAAGCGTGCTCACCTAAGGATACTACAAAAGTTCTTTCTCTGTGCACAAAAATACATTTTCCGTTTTTTTTTTTTTTTTTTCTCTCCTCTCCTCTCCTCTCCCGGATCAACTAGGAATACCAAAGGAGACCACCCGGACCGAAACAAGACAGGACTAGAATGACCACAGAAACCCAGTAAATCACCCATGAGTACAAACACGCGTGGCTGGTGACAGAGAGGAGAGAGGGGCCTAAGGAGAGATTAAGTGACTGCTAACAGTTCGACAGTTTGTCAGTGGAGACACCACCTCCAGTCTGCTCCACCAACAAGGGGACAGCTGAAGGGAGGAAAGGACTCCCCAGAGACTCACCAAGTACAACTCTGAGTCTCCATTGCTACTACCCTCAGAATCTGGAGCAGCAACAGGTAGGGCACAGAGATCTAACGGGGAAACTCAGGAGAAGACCTATACCTCAGTGGCATAGCTGAAGGGCTGTGAAAGTCTCTTTGCATAACCACTGGATTATCTCTGCCACACCCTGCTTTATCTCTTGGTCAGGAGTCATTGATTAAGCCAAGAAGCCTATTGATAGTTTAAAAGCCCTCAGGCTACCATAGCCTACAGGGGGAAAAAAAAAAAGGCTTTTACACCACTGAACTCCAACTCAGGGATTGAAAAAACTGTTAACTTATATAAAATGGTTAAAACAACAAGAAAAAATAATGGAGACTCGAACCAGGACAAGAGTCCAGCTAAAAGTCCTCCAGAGGGCGAATCACAAAACAAGGAGTTCAACATCCAAACATTAGCTAAGGAAATAATAGCAGGAGTGAGTAAAGAATTTGAAAAAATTGTAATCAGAACTGCAGGAACAACAAATGAGAATATGGAAGAAAATTCTAATAATCTCATGGTTATTAGAGAGCTGAAAGCTGAAATTGCAGAGCTAAGAAGGCAACTAGTTGAACAAGCTAAAACAGTATCACAGCAGGGCAACAAAATAGATGAACTCCAGAAAGCAGTAGAGGGCAGAGAGAATAGAATCAATGAGGCTGAAGACAGAATTAGCAAGATTGAGGATGAATTAGAGACAACTAAAGAAGAAGTAAGAGACCTCAAAAAGAGATTAAGAGATGCTGAAAACAACAACAGAGTCCTATGGGATGACTTCAAAAGAAACAATATACGCATTATTGGCTTACCAGAGGAAGAAAGAGAAGGGGAGGAAGAAAGCGTTCTCCAGGCCATAATAGCTGAAAATTTCTCTAGTCTAGACAACACCAAAGACATAAAGATTCAAGAAGCCCAGAGGGTCCCAAACAGAATTAACCCAGACCTAAAGACACCAAGACATGTCATACTTAGATTGGAAAAGAATAAGGATAAAGAAAGGATCCTCAAGGCTGCAAGAGAAAAACAAAGAGTCACCTACAAAGGAAAACCCATAAGATTAGCAGCAGACTTCTCCATACAAACACTACAGGCCAGAAGAGAATGGCAAGATATCTATCGAGTGCTCAATGAGAAAGGCTTTCAGTCAAGAATACTATATCCTGCTAGATTGTCATTCAGACTAGATGGAAGCATCAAAACCTTCTCAGACAAGCAACAGTTGAAGGAAGCAACCATCACCAAGCCTGCCTTGAAAGAAGTTCTGAAAGGTTTCCTATAAACAACCAGACCACCACAAATAGAACATATATCAAAACACTCTAAAACTCTACAAGAATGGCGTTAAAATATCTTCAATCTTCGATATCAATAAATGTGAATGGCCTGAATTCACCTATTAAAAGACACAGAGTAGGAAGATGGATCAGAAAACACAACCCAACAATATGTTGTCTACAGGAAACTCACCTAACGCAACAAGACAAACACAGACTTAAAGTGAAAGGATGGAAAACTATCATACAAGCCAATGGCCCACAAAAAAGGGCAGGAACAGCTATTCTCATATCTGACATGATAGACTTTAAAATACATAAGATTAAAAAAGATAGGAATGGACACTACTTAATGCTCAGAGGATCAGTCAATCAAGAGGACTTAACAATTATTAATATCTATGCACCCAATGAGAAGCCATCTAAATACATCAAACTTCTACTGAAAGAGCTACAGCAATATATTAACAGTAACACAATCATAGTAGGGGACTTCAACACCCCACTCTCTCAACTTGACAGATCATCCAGGAAGAAAATCAGTAAAGACATAAGGGAGCTAAATGAAGAGATAGATAAACTAGAACTATTGGACATTTTCAGAGTCATTCATCCCAAGAAACTGGAATACACATTTTACTCAAATCCACATGGATCATTCTCAAGGATAGACCATATGTTAGGCCACAAAGACAGCATCAGCCTATTCAAGAGCACTGAAATCATCCCAAGCATCTTCTCAGACCACAGTGGAATTAAACTAACACTTAACAATCAACAAAAGATTAGTAACAGTGCCAAAATGTGGAAGCTCAACAGTACACTTCTTAACAACTTCTGGGTCAAAGAGGAAATCAAGGAAGAAATCAAAATGTTTCGAGAGTTCAATGAAAATGAAGACACAAGCTATCAAAATATTTGGGACACAGCTAAAGCAGTCCTAAGAGGGAAGTTCATAGCTATACAAGCACACATTAGGAAATAAGAAAAGGCACAAATAAACAGCCTGATTGCACATCTTAAAGACCTAGAAGAAGAACAACAAAGGAACCCTAAAGCAACCAGAAGGACAGAAATTACTAAAGTTAGGGCAGAAATAAATAACATTGAGAATAGGAAAACCATACAAAAGATCAATGAAAGTAAATGTTGGTTCTTCGAAAGAGTAAACAAAATCGACAAACCTTTAGCCAGACTCACAAAACAAAAAAGGGAGAAGACCCAAATAAATCGGATAGTAAATGAAAGAGGAGATATCACAACAGACACTGCAGAAATTCAACATATCATGCGAGGCTTCTATGAACAACTATATGCCACCAAGCTAGAGAACCTGGAAGAAATGAATGATTTCCTAGATACCTACCAACTTCCAAAACTAAGTAAAGAGGAAGTGGATAACATGAACAGGCCCATCACAGCTAATGAAATTGAAACAGTTATCAAAAATCTTCCCAAAAATAAAAGTCCTGGACCAGATGGTTTTACAAATGAATTCTACAAAACTTTCAAAGAAGAACTAATACCTCTACTTTTAAAAGTCTTCCAGAAGATTGAAGACACTGGAATACTCCCTGCCAGCTTCTATGAAGCCAACATCACCCTGATACCAAAAGCAGACAGGGACACAACCAAAAAAGAAAACTACAGACCAATATCTCTGATGAACATAGATGCGAAAATATTGAACAAAATTCTAGCCAACCGGATACAGCAGTATATCAAAAAGATTGTTCATCATGACCAAGTGGGGTTTATCCCAGGCATGCAAGGTTGGTTTAATATACGTAAATCAATCAATGTGATCCACCACATCAACAAAAGCAAGACCAAAAACCACATGGTCATATCAATAGATGCAGAGAAAGCCTTTGACAAAATACAACATCCCTTTATGATCAAAACACTACAAAAAATAGGAATAGATGGAAAATTCCTGAAGATAGTGGAGTCTATATATAGCAAACCTACAGCCAACATCATACTCAATGGTGAAAAACTGGAAGCATTTCCCCTCAGATCAGGTACTAGACAGGGCTGCCCACTATCACCATTACTATTCAACATAGTGTTGGAAGTTCTTCCATAGCAATCAGGCAGGAGCAAGGAATTAAAGGAATACAGATTGGAAGAGAAGAAGTAAAACTCTCCTTATTTGCAGATGACATGATAGTATACATGGAAAAACCTAAGGAATCTAGCAAGAAGCTTTTGGAAATCATCAGGCAATACAGTAATGTGTCAGGCTATAAAATTAACATTCAAAAGTCAGTGGCATTCCTCTATGCAAACACTAAGTTAGAAGAAATTGAAATCCAGAAATCAGTTCCTTTTTCTATAGCAACAAAAACAATAAAATATCTAGGAATAAACCTAACCAAAGAAGTGAAAGACTTGTATACTGAAAATTATGAGTCACTACTCAAAGAAATTGAAAAAGACACAAAGAAGTGGAAAGATATTCCATGCTCATGGGTTGGAAGAATTAACATCATCAAAATGAATATACTACCCAGAGCCATCTACAAATTTAATGCTATCCCCATCAAGATCCCAAGCACATTTTTTAGGAGAATAGAACAAATGCTACAAATGTTTATCTGGAACCAGAAAAGACCTAGAATTGCCAAAACAATCTTGAGAAAAAAGAACAGAACCGGAGGCATCACACTCCCAGATCTCAAACTGTATTATAGGGCCATTGTCATCAAAACTGCTTGGTACTGGAACATGAACAGACACACTGACCAGTGGAATAGAATTGAGAGCCCAGAAATGAGGCCCCACACCTATGGACATCTAATCTTTGACAAAGGGGCTCAGACTATTACATGGGGAAAGCAGAGTCTCTTCAACAAATGGTGTTGGAAACAATGGGTTGAAACATGCAGAAGAATGAAGCTGAATCACTGTATTTCACCAAATACAAAAGTAAATTCCAAGTGGATCAAGGACTTGGATGTTAGACCAGAAACTATCAGATACTTAGAGGAAAATATTGGAAGAACTTTTTTCCGCATAAATTTTAAAGACATTTTCAATGAAACGAATCCAATTACAAGGAAGACTAAGGCAAGTATAAACCTATAGGACTACATCAAATTAAAAAGCTTCTTCACAGCAAAAGAAACCACTACCCAAATCAAGAGACCCCTCACAGAATGGGAGAAGATCTTTACATGCCATACATCAGATAAGAGTTTAATAACCAACATATATAAAGAGCTTACCAGACTCAACAACAAGACAACAAATAACCCCATCCAAAAATGGGGGGAGGACATGGACAGAATATTCACCACAGAAGAGATCCAAAAGGTTGAGAAACACATGAAAAAATGCTCCAAGTCTCTGATTGTCAGAGAAATGCAAATCAAGACAACAATGAGATATCACTTCACTCCTGTGAGAATGTCACACATCAGAAAAGGTAACAGCAGCAAATGCTGGAGAGGATGTGGGGTCAAAGGAACCCTCCTGCACTGCTGGTGGGAATGTCAATTGGTCCAACCTCTGTGGAGAACAGTCTGGAGAACTCTCAGAAGGCTAGAAATGGACCTACCCTATGACCCTGCAATTCCCCTCCTGGGGATATATCCTAAGGAACCCAACACATCCATCCAAAAAGATCTGTGTACACATATGTTCTTGGCAGCACAATTTGTAATAGCCAAAACCTGGAAGCAACCCAGGTGTCCAACAGCAGATGAGTGGCTGAGCAAGTTGTGGTATATATACACAATGGAATACTACTCAGCTGTAAAAAATGGTGACTTCACTGTTTTCAGCCGATCTTGAATGGACCTTGAAAAAATCATGTTGAGTGAAATAAGTCAGAAACAGAAGGATGAATATGGGATGATCTCACTCTCAGGCCGAAGTTGAAAAACAAGATTAGAAAAGAAAACACAAGTCGAACCTGAAATGGAATTGGAGTATTACACCAAAGTAAAAGACTCTGGGGTGGGTGGGTGGGTGGGTGGGGAGAATACAGGTCCATGAAAAATGATGAATGAAATAGTGGGGGTTGTATTGCTAAATGGGAATCTGGGGAATGTTATGCATGTAAAAAAAAAAAAAAACATTTTCCATGGAGTGTTGTTGAGGTGGTCTGGTGTCAGGCTGCACCGCGGAGAAGAGAGCGGACGTCCAGAGCAAAGGGGTACACAGATCTTTATTATAGGATGGGGGGGAGGTTTGGTTCAGACCACGTGGAGCCAGCCAGCAATGGCCGACCACGGGGGGGGGGGGGGGGGGGGGGGGGGGGGGGGGGGGGGGGAGGGGAGCAGGGAGCGAGACCTCAGAGAGGGAGAGCTCTCCAGAGAGAGCGAGGGGAGGGGTGAGGGGGCTTTTTATTGGGCGACAACCAGGGGTGACGTGTAGGGCCAGGATTGGTTGAAAGGGGGCACTCTAGGATTTAGCAAGGCATAGGAAAACCTGGGGGCGGAGCCAGGATTGGTTGAAAGGGGGCACTCTAGGATTTAGCGGGGCATAGAAAAACCTGGGGGCGGAGACTGCATCAGAATAAGTCCTCAGCAACAATGGAGTGAAAAGTCCAAACGATAACAATAACATAAACTGAATTTGCCAGTGAGTGGGGAGGTGTTGTGTGTGTGTGTGTGAGTATGTGTGCAGATTGTCTATAATATTCACAGATCATTTTCATAAGCATTCCAGGAAGTAAAGTCTCAACTGCTAAATGAAAAATTCTTGTTCCCAAACCAGAAAATACCTACTATGCTTCCCAATGTTCCACCACCATTAAAAAAATAAATGTTAAGTGCATGTGATGCAAAGCACAAGGATCCCAGTTTGAACCCCCAGCTCCCCACCTGCAGGGGAGTCACTTCACAGGCGGTGAAGCAGATCTGCAGGTGTCTATCTTTCTCTCCCCCTCTCTGTCTTTCCCTCCTCTCACAATGACATCAATAACAACAAGAATAACTACAACAACGATAAAACAACAAGGGCAACAAAAAAGAAATAAATAAAAATATTAATAAACAAGATGTGATCTGTTTGGCACTCATTTAAGTATGCATGATTATTCAGGTAAGAAATGGTAGGGGCTTTGCACCTGGTTGGGTGTACATGTTACAGTGCACAAGGGTTTGGGCTCAAGCCTCCTATCCCTATCTGCAGAGGGAAATCTTTCTGAGCAGTGAAGCAGTGCTGCAGGTGTCTCTCTGTCTTTCTTCCTTTCTATCTCCTCCTTTCCTCCTAATTTCTCTGTCAACAACTAATAAGTAAATTAATACAAAAAATTTTAAATCTTTAAAATAAATAAAATGACCAGCAAATATTAATAGCAGGGCTGGGATGCTCAGGACTTGCATGTAAGCAGTCCCAGGTAGATTTTTGGCATCAGTGTTATCAATAGCCAAAACTGAGCAGTGCTCATCAAAATAAAATTACATATATATGTATATGATAAGTACCTCCGACATCCATGGTTCTGAGAAAGGAGTAAGAATGGCAGTGGATCAGGAAAGATACAAACAGGCTGGGGGTATGGATTGACCTACAAAAGCCCATGTCTAGCACAGAAACAATAACAGAAGCCAGACCTTCCACCTCCTGCACCTCAAAATGAATTTTAGTCCATACTCCCAGAGGGGCAAATGTAAGAGGAAGATGACCAAAGGGCTCTACTCCATCAGGACCTGTGGAGAGAAGAGGGGAAAAAAAAGGTGGGGGGGCACTCAGAAATAATAAATGTGACTTAGATATAGATAGATGATAGATAGATTATTAGATAGATAGGTAGACGATAGATAGATAGACAGACAGGTAAATAGTGAAATAATAGTCAGCGCCTATCTGTGACCTTGAGAGAACCACTGTAGTTTCCAATGGAAGGACTCTGGTGGTGGGAAAGGTGTGGAATTATACCCCTGTTATCTTATAACTTTGTAAATCAATAGTAAATCCCTACTAAAAATTAAATTAAAAAAAAGAATGGAAGTGGGTGGAGAGATGACAATTGAAAGATGTGGCTTCTTTCTAACATCATTGTTATATAGTGTTCTGGTTAAAAAGAGAGTTGATTATTCTGCAAGCATCTGAGAACTACCAAAGAGTCTCCAGTAAAATAATTTTTTCTTTGACCATGGTCACAGGGGAAGTGGCAGTTTTCTACATGTGTCACAAAATAAGCAGTTCCATTAAGCTCATTGTTACTAAATACCCTTGTCTCTGTGAGGGCATCTGGGTTATTTATTTCTTGATGAGATTTTAATGGGTATGTGTGTGGGGGTGGTTACTAGAGCTAAAAGACATGGACTACCTTTTCCAACATACCTCTGCATATAAGTTCAATTGTCTTTCTCTCCATGCATCTGGTGCAAGCAAAGCACAGAGCTCCAAATAACTCAGGCCCCATGTTGGGTTCTCTGAAAATAGTCATAGGGTCAAGATAAGGTAAAGATATTGCTTATGCTTACAAACACTGGGCATACTACACACACACACACACACACACACACACACACACACACACACGTTACCAGAAAAGAGACTAAACTACTGTGCAGTTCTACACTACGAGAAGTTAAGGAGGTCAGATTTCACTTCCCTAATGTTTTGAAGAAACACTTGGGCAAATCCCAGGTGTGCCTGAGCTAAATGGGGATACTTGTTCTGCTGGCACAGACTTAGCAGGAAGATGGTGCCTCTGGGGTTCATGTTAGAGTCAACTTTCTGGCCCCTATGTGATATTCCTGAATTTAGCAGTGGAGGCATTGACTGTCTCAGATCCACAGCTAAGAAACATGATCCTAGATCCCACAGTGGATCCAATGGCTTCCCAACTCCCTAACTTTCTAGCAGGGCTGAAGTCTCTACTCCTTTACCAGGTCAGCTGGAATTCCCCGTGAAGGTGTCACAACTACTAGGACCTTCTTCTCCAACCCTTCCAAGAGCTTTATGAATCTGTGTTCTAGGTGATCTAATACTGCTCAAATCACTGAATTAGTATCTCTTATATCCAGCCTGGCCCTGACTGATAGAGTCCCTACCCATAACTCTCCAAGAACTAATTCAGTCCAAGTGAGTAGGCTCTCTCTGCTTTGTCTACAGAAAACATTCTCAGTCTTACCTAAGCACTATTTTGTGTGGTATCTTAAGATTTTTTTTCTTTTATACAACTTTAATGACTCCTTTAAAAAAAAAAAAGCACATAAAATTCCTTTTATGTCTCCTTGTCCTCTCTCTGCCTCCATTCTTAGTCAGCCTCCATTTCCTGGGTCATTGTAAGCTCCTTGAATAGTCCTATTAATGCAAGAGTAATAAAAGCAAGACGTGCCTTGAAAACACATCGGGGGTGGGGTGGGTAGGCAGGTGGGAGCCAAAAAATGATTCCACTTGTATTTTATTAAAAATTATTCCTGTTAAAACCTTTGCACCTAAGGAGTATCCTAATCTAAGATTTCGTACTTGGGTATAAGACAGAATACTAGAAATAATATAGGGAAGACTTCCAAGGCTAATGGAATGAAGTATTAAACAGTAGTCATTCTCATGTTAAGTGAGGTAAGTCAGAAAGAGAAGGATGAATATGCGGTGATCTTACTCACACACAGAAGTGGAAAAATAAGAACAAAAGGGAAAACACTAAGCAGAACTTGGACTGGAGTTGGTGTATTGCACCAAAGTAAAAGCCTCTGGGGTTGGGGGGAGGGATCAGGTCCTGAAACATGATCACAGAGGAGGACCTAGTAGGGGTTGAATTGCTATGTGGAAAACTGAAAAATGTTACACATGTACAGACTACTGCATTTTACTGTCAATTGTAGAGCATTAACCTCCCAATACGGAAAAATAAATAAATAAATAGTAGTCATTCTTTGATATTATAAACTAGCTACCACCTGCCAGCACATGGAACATAATCATCATAATCCCAACAACAGTAATAATCACTCCTTCTCATGACAACACCAATGAGTTGAATGCTTCAGAGAGGATTTGAGTCAAGGGGATATTGCCCATTATTCTTTGGCAGGAAAACAGAAAGAAGCATCAAGAAAGCTGATAAATTCAAGTACCCAAACTTCTGGACCCACCTCACACTAAGAGGATGTTAAAAACAGCCACTAGGGAGGAAGAGGCAGAAATTTTCAGGGGAAGAAAACCTCTGTCCTCATGTTGCACAATATTACAAAATAAAATTTTTCTATTCACACAAAAGGATGAGCCTCAGTTTCCTCTGTAGCATCAAGCAGATGGTCATTTCTGGCCTATTTCACCACTTGTTAAGAGCTGATAGTGTGAAAGACTATATACTAGAGCAGTCACTTCCAAACTTCACATTACCATAGGCATCATTCCCTTTCTATAGAGAAAAAGGCACAGATAATGGAAGTATACCAGGATTTTACCCTGTTTAGCTCTAAATAGAGCCATCCTTCCAGGACTGGAGAAAGAGCTCACCAGTAGGGATCCTACCTCACCATGCCTGTGACCCAAGTTTGAGATGCGAGGGCTATAGCACCAGAGGAAGCTTTTGGCACTGTGGTGTTCGCTCTCAGTCTCTCAATCTTTAAAAGAAAAGGTGGTCTGGATCAGTGAAATCACATATGCAAGGCCCCAGCTACACACGCGTGTGCGCGCGTGCACACACACACACACACACACACACACACACACTGATTTATTATTCCAATGTGTCCATTCAATTCATCACTACACATAGCATCCTTATATTGAGCACCTTGAAGGAGGCAGGCTGCAGACAGCACTGCCAACAGATCAAACATAGCTCTACAGCATGCTCACTTGCTTCTTTCTTTCCCTCTTTCTTTCCCTTCCTTTCTTTCTTTCTGATCTTTTCTTTTTCTCTTCTTTTTTTTTTTTTACCAGAGCACTACTCAGCTCTAGCATATGGTTGTGTGGGGGACTGAACCTGGAACTTTGGAGCCTCAGGCACAAGAGTATCTTAGCATAACCATTATGCTATCTAGCCACCACCACCCCCCGCCCTGTCTTTCTTCCTTCCATCCTTTCTTTCTCTCTTTCTTTCTTTCTTTCTTTCTTTCTTTCTTTCTTTCTTTCTTTCTCTCGATAATCATTTTACTGATTTATTTAATGAAAGAAAAAGAAATTCAGGCACTGCTCCCTTCCAGCATCTGAAGTGCCAGGGATCCAACCTGAAGCCTCTCACATGCAAATCCCACAAGCTCTACCTGTTAATCCTCCTCCCGGCCACCACACTTACTTCCTGTAGCAAGACAGCCAGATCTGCCCACTGCCAGGAAGTTGCCCAGGAAGCCTCACATGACCAGCTCTTAAGTCATAAGGGACCATATCTCAAGAACACATTGCTTGAGTGTGAAACTATAGCTCCATACATTTTTTCAAATTTCCTTTGGAGTAGTAACTTAACAGTGTTTAACAATTTATAACAAAATTATAAGACTTCAGGGGTATGGTTTCACAGCCACACCATGTGTGTAAGTCACCACACCTCCACCAAAGTCCTGTGCCCCATACTTCTCAAAGAGCCTGAGAGACAATTTGGTAACTTTTTTTTTTTTTTTGCAAGTTCATTGACCTTAGTTACCTATATTCCCTGATATGAGTTGAAGCCATCCAATAGTTTCCCTTCAATTACTTATCGCACCTGGCATAATCATCTTTAGCAACATTCATTTTGTCCCATAAGAGACAGAGTAGTGTCTCAGTGAATATATTCTAATAACTTCTTTTTTTTTTAATTAATGAGAAATATAGGAAGAGAGAAAGAACCAGACATCACTCTGGCACTCTGGTACATGTGCTCTCAGGGATCAAACTCAGGACTTCCAGCTGTTAAGAGACTCTATTAATAATCAAGATGACTTGGGAATCAGATGGTAGTGCAGTGGGTTAAGTGTAGGTAGTGCAAAGTGCCAGGACCGGCATGGGGATCCTGGTTCAAGCCCCCAGCTCCCTACCTGTAGGGGAGTCACTTCACAGGCAGTGAAGCAGGTCTATAGGTGTCTATCTTTCTCTCCCCCTCTCTGTCTTCCCCTCCTCTCTCCATTTCTCTCTGTCCTACCCAACAACAATTACATCAATAACAACAACAACAATAACTACAAGAATAAAACAAGGGCAACAAAAGGGAATAAATAAATAAATATTTTTTTAAATAATAATCAAGATGACTGGAGCCAAGGTGGGTGAATGAAGAAAGGAGCTTTTTATTTACATACAGGTCAGGAGCTCAGATCATCTGATAACTGGCCCCGAACAAGCTTATATAGTAAGTGCAGGCTTATATAGATAGTACAAGCTTATATAGCAAGTGCAGGCTTGAGAGCAAAAAGCGTCATTACAGAAGCAGAGGCTCAGGTAGGGGTAGACAGCATAATAGTTATGCAAAGAGACTCTGTGTCTGAGGCTCCAAAGTCCCAGGTTCAATCCCCTGCACTACCATAAACCAAAGCTGATCATTGTTCTGGTTTAATAAAAAAAAAAAAACAGAAGCAAAGGCTGCAAGGTTAAAGAGTGGGACTTGTACCCATTGCTCAGGGTCTGGTTACCTTAGTTACTATTACCTTTCCTGCAGAGCTGTGTCTGAGAAAGTTTAGCCTCACCACTGGGGAGAGCTGGGCAGTAGTGAAGTGGGTTAAGCGCACATGGCACAAAGCAAAAGGACCAGTGTAAGGATCCTGGTTCGAGCCCCCAACTCCCCACCTGCAGGGGAGTCACTTCACAGGTGTGAAGCAGGTCTGCAGGTGTTTGTCTTTCTCTCTCCCTCTCTACTTCTCCTCCTCTCTCTATTTCTCTCTGTCTTATACATCAACGACAACAACAATAAAACAACAAGAGCAACAAAAGGGAATAAATAAAAATTTTTTTAAAAAGATATACCACTGGGGGCAGAGGAGTGCCTTTCAGGAGGGCAGAAGGTAGCCAGGGTTACAGAAGCAGACAAGATAAGCAATTAAAGACAAAATATGGCAGTAACCTTGAACCTTGGTTACTATAGATACAGGTTGGCACATTTGCTTTTTTTCTACATTAGTTTCTTGGCCCTCTGCTCTGAGTTGGGGCCTTCTCAATAAAAGTTCAGTCTGACCTTCATCGTCTCTACTTTGTTTTCACTTGCTTACCTAGTGAAGGCCAGCCTGCACTAACCACCTGTACTATCTCAGACCTTCTACACATTCTTTTTTTTAAGTCATGTTTTTCTCTCTTTTTTTAATATTTATTTATTCTCTTTTGTTGCCCTTGTTGTTTTATTGTTGTAGTTATTATTGATGTTGTTGGATAGGACAGAGAGAAATGGAGAGAGGTGGGGAAGACAGAGAGGGGGAGAGAAAGATAGACACCTACAGACCTGCTTCACCGCCTTTGAAGTGACTTCCATGCAGGTGGGGAGCCAGGGGCTTGAACCGCGATCCTTAAGATCCTTAAGCCAGTCCTTGCACTTTGTGCCATGTGCACTTAACCTGCTGCACTACTGCCCGACTCCCCCTTCTACGCAGTCTTAACCCTTTATTGTATTTTCAGTCTTTATATCCTGTATTGAGGCCCACTTACAAATGCATCACTATCATATTATAAGCATATCCAGGGGCTAAAATCTGGAAATTTCCTATTACTGCCTGAGAGTTCAACAGTTTATCCACTGGCCACCTCTAGATCACTATAATAATAACTTCTTTACTCAGTCATCTGTCCTTGGGCATTTAGGTTGCTTCCATATTTTGGCTGTTGTAAATAGTACCATAGCTACATAAAATTAGGTGTAACACACACTATACTACTGTAATAATAGCATAGCCACTTCCTGTACACAGGAAGTGTTATAAGTAAAGTAAAAGTAAACTTTACTTATAACTCAAATGTTATAAATAAAGTTACAGTGCCAGTAAGTAAAAAAATAGTACTATCACTTTATTGTATCTTCCTTATGATTTCCTACTAGCATTTTTCTCTAGCTTGCTTTGTTGTAAAAGTACAGTGTCTTCCTGAAACGTCACCTTCCTGGAGCCCTATCCCACTAGGGAAAGGTAAAGATAGGCTGGGGGTATGGATCGAACTGTCAATGCCCATGTCCAGCGGAGAAGCAATTACAGAAGCCAGACCTCCTGACCTGCTGCACCCCATAAAGATCTTTGGTCCATATTCCCAAAGGGATAAAGAATGGGGAAGCTTCCAGTGAAGGGATGAAATACGGCATGCTGGTGGTGGGAGTTCTGTGAATTGTATCACACAGGAAGATCACAGGAGCAGATTGGTACCCAATTATTTGAATCTGATTTGCTTTAATGTTTAGTTCAAGGTTGGGGAACTTTTTCTCTATCAGGGGCCATTTGGATATTTATAACATCACTGGTGGGACACACAAAATGACCAACCTAAAAATGAGCACTTAAAGGTGGGGGTAGATAGCAAAATGAATATGCAAAGAGACTCTCATGCCTGAGGCTAAGGAAGTCCCAGGTTCAGTCCCCCACACCACTTTAAGCCAGAGCTGAACAGTGCTCTGATAAAAATAAATAAATAAATAAATAAATAAATAAATAAATAAGAGAGAGAGGGGGCTCAAGTTCAAGCCCCCAACCCCCACCTGCAGGGGACAGGTTTCATGTGGTGAAGCAGGGCTGCAGGTATCTCTCTTCTCTGACTTCCCCACCACTCTCAATATCTGTGTCCTATCTACAAAAAAAGAGAAAAAATGAGTACTTAATGTTGCTGTGGGAGAAAAAAAAATCCTCCATTCACTGAATTTTTGAGTCCCACCTATAGTTGTCTAGATAGGGCCAGACTAAACGATTTTGCAGGCTGTCTACCCCACACTATACCCCACCCTGGCTTGGCTTAAAGACTTATTTCTCTCTCCCCAAACCAAAAGTACTTTGTTCCATTCCATTGAATTCTTTTAAAATAATAATAATAAATAACCCCCTTGTAAGAGATTGTGCTTTACCCCCCAAACCGCAACTGTCGGAGTAACAGAAGGATTTATCCCACCAACTGCTAGACATGCTGACCTCCAACACACCTCTGCTCTCAGCCCTTTGGGAATCGCCCTCAGCTGGCTGATGCTGAAACATAAAAAGCCAGCCTCTGATCCCTAATTGGTAACAATTCCAGCTGCAGGGCTCCCCAGAGAGCGACGACATCAGAGTAATTTATCCTCTTGCCCCATCCCTACCCAGCAAGTGCTAACCTTGAGAATATGCTCTGTTAAACTCTCTGCATGCTAATCTCTGACTGAGAGTGCATTCTACAGATGTAAACGCTTGAGTCTGCTCCACATCAAAATTGCCCTCTTCCCAGATGCCATCCTCAACCATGTCTGCCCTGCATCTCAGAGGCTCCCGACACCATCAGTTTACAGGTCTGGTGGAGGAACTTTTAGTATTATGACTTTGTCAATTACTCCCTTCCAGCATTTTCCTTTTCCAAGTCACTCAGCTATTGGCCTACAGTAGAGCACGTTCAGTGTCTAAAGAGTACCCCCTCGGGGATCATGCTGTGTGATGCTTTCATGGGATCTTAGGTCAGGCAATCGCAGTACAGACTGTAGTTACTAACAGAATAAAAGAGAGACAGAGACAGTGCCACAGTAGTGCACAGGACTTGCAAAAAGTTCCAGCCCATCACACCAGTGTCCAGAGCTGACTGAACATCTCAGTGGTGACATGTGTGCTTCCTACAGGCTATTTACTCTGGGCTTTGGGGTGGGGAGGGGTTGCTGCCAGGTTAACCACCTGATGTACCTCCCCTGGCAGATTCTCCTCCCTCTCACTTTGTTTCTTTTTTAAGACATAGGGTGAAGAAAACAGAGAGGAGAAATGCCTCAGATTCTCACCGCCTGTGCTGCTGGAGGATAGAACCCAGTAACGGAATGTGCTACTAGGTGAACCAGCTCCCAGCTCCCAGGATACTGGGATCTCAAGGAGTTTCCAACTGATGGAATAGGGCTCCAGGTAATTTCTATCTTTAACGTTGTCATGAAAATCCAAAACCTGTATTGCATTGGGGACAGATTCTTCCTGACTCAAGAGATTTACACACATATTTTGATCTTCTTTGGTACACAATGGACCCTGAGTCATCTGCCTAGCACCTCTGAGCAGTGCAGATCTTTCACTTTTAGTCTCCAACCTGAGAGAGCCTTCTCCCCTGCACTGTTCATATAGCCTGGAGACAGTGCCTTTAAGCACTGGCTTGCAGCTCTCTGCAGAGTGGACTCACCAGCTGCTCTAGACAACTTCTGGAGAGCAGGAGAGGTGTTCTCACTAATCTTTTCACATAGGAAGTGCTCAGAGATAACTGGGGTTGAAGTTCCTCTTGCTGTCACATGAAACAAAATCCAAATCAAAGTTTCTTCTCCTGAGTGACCATTTCACCCTGATTTCGCCAGAGACTTTTCACCGCTTGGGCACTGAAACTCTCATGTCCCAGAAGCTTCCTCAACTTTGGTCACACCTGGAGAGCTGGTCACTCTGTTGACCACTCTTGGCACAGGTACACCACTCTAAGGTCTGTTCTTGTCATCAATCTGAGTGGTAATTGCAAGAAAAGAAAGCTGACATATACAAATACTTGGACTTGAAAAATAAAGATGAAATGAAATCTAATGTGAGATGTATAGAGACATAATCAGCTTCAAGATAATTTTTTTTTTAATTGTGCTCGGGGCGGGGGGGGGACGGGATACGGAAGTCTGGTGGTGGGAATTGTGAGAAGTTGTACCCATCTTATCCTATGGTTTTGTCAATGTTTCCTTTTTATAAATTTTTTTTTTAATTGTGACCTGGGGCCTGGCAGTAGAGTACCGAGTTAACCATACATAGTACAAAGGGCAAAGACCTTCACAAGGATCCAGGTTCAAACCCCCCAGTTCCCCCACCTGTAGGGGGGGTTACTTCACAAGCAGTGAAACAGGTCTGGAGGTGTCTATCATTCTCTCCTCCTCTCTATCTTCTCCTCCTCAATTTCTCTCGGTCCTATCCAATAAAATGAAAAAAAAAAAATGGGCACCAGAAGCAGTGGATTCATAGTGTAGACCCTGAGCCCCCTGGAGACCAAAAAAAAAAAGCCCTAGAGAGATTTTTATTTCATTCTAAAAATGCTGTAGTTACAGCATAACTATTGAAAATTACAAGGGGAGTGTGAATGATCACAGCAAGAAGCCAGGATAACAGTGTAGCATCCACTAGACTGTACCTGTGTGACTTTAGCAGCAAGCATACTGTGCACATGTCTAAAAAAAAAAATCAATTTTTCTTAAGAGCCAAAGGGTTAAGGAGAGGTCACTGACAGAATTGGAGAGCCTAAAAGCTACATATGATTTTTGAGGGACTATAATAGCCTGGTGATCAGTTCAAGAAAATCACAGTCATTCAAGATGATGTCTTACATGTACTGGCTTCTCTGTAAAATGAATTTACCTTTTCATTATTATTTACTGAGTGAATCAGTATTTCATTTGTATGGATTTTGTCCAGCAACCAAGGGAAAAAAACACAGAAAATCTAATAAAAAGATGAAGCTGCTGTACAATATTTTGAGTCTGTATCCTGCCTTTTGAGGTCACATTTCTATCTTTTTTATGATGTTCATTTTAGAAGATAAAAAAAAAGATACATTTGGAAGCATGCCTTTTATGTATTTTCCACTGACAGCAAATTCAAACTGACAAATATAAAGGCATATTTATCAAGAATGACAGCAACAAAACAGTGGTAAAAATAAAATCACAACCTCACAAGCTGGCTAGTCTCATTGGCCAAATTATATTACTTATCTTTTGAGTAAGAATGGCTAAGCAGTCTTGTCTGCCTTCTTTCTCCAGGCATTTCGATTCTGTCATTTCAGGACAGGTGGTAGAACTAGAAAACAGTTAGGCTGGGTGACTTGTGCCATTTCCCATACAAAAAGTGGAGCCCATGCCTATTTCTATAGTATAGGAATTATCATGTTTGCCTAACATAAAAAGCAGAGCCCTGGAAAATATGTTCTTGAACAAGTTTCTCCTCCTCAAAGAGCCTCACCAAACCCCCAACTCCACTTCTTATCATGGACGATGAAGTCCTGATGAGTAAGGAGCATCACAACTAAACATTGTGTTAATGGTATCATTGCACTATGCTGTCGTGCAGGTCAGAGTTCAGGTCAGAGTTCACGAAAAGTCTTTAAAATTAAAATATCTTGGGATAAGGTGTGCTGCTACACATTACAGTATGCAAGGACCCAGGTTCAAGCCCCAGGTTCCCACCTGCTGGGGGAATACTTCACAAGTGGTGAAACATGGCTGCTCTCTGTCTCTCTCTGTCTCTATCCAATAATAAGTAAATAAAAATATTTAAACAAAATTAAAGTCTTTTGTGCTATGATTTTCTAACTTGTGTTCCCTAGAGGGTTACAGAATTACAGAAAAGAGCCTGAAGCTCTATTTTAGATTTTCTCAGTCAAAAGATATCATAAAATAGTGAAAGTAGGCCCAAGTTTCCACTACTGGATAAACAGACAAGCAAAATATGTCAAATGTGCATGCCTGTGTGTGTGTGTGTATGTGTGTGTGTGTGTTACTGAAGGAAATACTTTTTAAAATTTTTATTATCTTTATCTAATGGATAGAGGCAGCCAGAAATTGAGAGGGTAGGGAAAGATGGAAAGGAAGAAAGAGACACCTGCAAACCTGCTCCACCACTCTCAAAGCTTTCCCCCTGCAGGTGGCGACCAGGGGCTCAAACCCAGGTCCTTGGGCATTGTAACATGTGCACTCAACCAAGTATGCCATCACCTGGCCCCTCTGAAAGAAATTCTGACATACACTATGAAATGAATGGAACTTGAAGACACAATGTTTAGTGAAATAAACTAAATACATAAAAAAGACAAATACTTTATTAAATACTTAAGAATAGCCACATCCTGAGATCAAAAAAAGTATAATGGTGATTATCAAGGGCTAAGGGATTGAGGGACTAGAGTCATTGTTGGGTGGGGGTAAATAGCATAATGGATATTCAAAAAGACTTTCCTGTCTAAGGCTCCAAAAACCCAGGTTCAATCCTCCGCACTATCATAAGCCAGAGCAAAGCAGTGTTCTGGTTAAAGGGAGGCAAGATAGGTGTTTATGAGTAAAAACACCTATCTTGGTGAGATGAGGAACTGTATCCATGCGCCAAAAACTGTACTCTAAACCACTAACCTCCCAATGAGGAAAAAAAAAATGTTTTTGTTTTATAAGGTGAAAGAGTTCATGGCAACAGCAGGTCATGATGATGGTCACACTCTAAGTACCTGACAGATGCATCCAGTACCACTGAATAGCACACCCTTTATCATGCAGTTGAGACAGAACATTTTGTTATATGTATAATTCTAAAGGTTGAGATAAATGATGCTGATAGATAGACAGATAGACAAGATAAAACCCCAGACACTAACAAGTTTTGGGAGTTAAAGCAAATCTACTGTCTTCTGTGCCTTAATCTCTTCATAACAGTAGCAATGAGGACTGGTAAAAGGATGTTCACAGATAAGCTAAAAATATTCTTCAAAGATGCAAAAGGCCAACAAAAAGTGTTTTAAAAATGCCCCAAGTTATGGTCTGGGCACAATGGATAAAGCATTGGATTCTCAAGCATGAGGTCCTGAGTTCAAGCCTCAGCAGCACATGTACCAGAGTATATATCTGGAACCAGAGTAATTTCTGGCTCTTTCTCTCTCTCTCCTCCTCCTCTCTTTCTCATTAATAAATAAAATATTTTTAAAAAATGTCCCAAGTCATTGATTGTCAGAGAAACACAAATCAAGACAACAACGAGATACCACTTCACTCCTACGAGAATGTCATACATCAGAAAAGATAGTAACAAAAAAGTTGGAGAGAGGTTGTAGTGACAAAGGAACCTTCCTGCACTGCTGATAGGAATGAAAATTGGTCCATACTCTGTGGAGGGCAGTCTGGAGAACTTTCATAAGACTAGAAGTGGACCTACACTATGACCCTGCAATTCCACTCTTGGGGATATATCCTAAGGAGCCAAATACTCTTATCCAAAGAGATCTGCGCATACCTACATTCATAGCAGCACAATTTGTAATAGTCCAAACTTTGAAGCAACCTAGGTGCCCAACAACAGATGAATAGCTAAGCAAGTTGTGGAATGTCCCAGGACCTTGTCCTTACTATAAAGCAATGATGGTAGGAATAGCCTCAGTCTCCGAAGGGAGGCTGGGGGTATCCTGCCCTACCACTCAAAAAAAGACTGGTCCTGAAATAAGTGCAGCCTGCAGTGTTCCCAGTAGTGACCAGGAGGTATAAGCTCAAACCAATAGGGACTTACAGGTTATACATGCTCTAATATTAAATATATATTGGCCCTGGAGCAGGTGGATGGAGACAGTTAATTTTAGCCACAGAATTTTTTTTCAAGCACAGGAGCTACTCCCTGCTCTAATTCAACTTTCTAGCCCTTTTTCTCTACTCTTACATCATTCTGTCAAACAATATTCTTATCCAACCTCAGGTTAGCTACCAAACTCAAGTAAAACTACCATAGCTGTGTGCCCCCAGGATCATGCCTAAAATGGATTTCCTAGTTTTCTTCTACCCTAAAATCCCTAATCTCATCTGCTCTGATTCTACTTTTTGGTTCTTGTTCATTAATCATTTTGTCTCAATTTAGGTCATGTCACCTTCCAGACACCAAGTTACGGATGTTACCATGATTCCATGTTATCATGATTCCACCCCGACTTGTCTGGGCAGATGACCTCACCAATGTGTCCTGGACCCTTGCATCTCCAGAGCTCTGGTCCACCAGGGAGAAATAGAAACAGTCTGGGGTGTGGATTGACCTGTCAACTCTCAAGTTCAGTGGAGAATCAGCTACAGAAGCCAGAACTCCTACCTTCTGCTCCCCAAAAACAACCTTGATCCATACTCCCAGAGGGGGAGAAACGATAGGATAAAGATAAGAAGGCTCTGAACTCCAGCTCCATCAGCACCCAGAGAGGAAGAGAAGGAAAAGGAGAGGGACATATAGAGGTAGTTATGTTGTCATGAGTGAATTGGAGGGGAAGAGAAGATTGAATCAGAAAAGAAAGGGGGAAGCTTTGTATAAATGTAGGCAGATAGTTGTAGAGACGATGGTTGGCCCATGTCTACAACTTTAGGGGAATTGCAGCGGATTGCAGTGGGGAGAGTGAAGAAAAAGAACTCTGGAGGTGGGAATGGTGTGGATTCAAACTCCTGTCGACATGTAACTCTGTAATATAAAAATAAATAATAAAATTTAAAAAAAAAACATGATAACTAAACATCATCAATAAAAATCCTAACTGATAAATAAAAAAAAAACATTGTGGTATATATTTACAATGGAATACTATTCAACTACTAAGAATGATAAATTCATTTTCTTCACCTCACTTTGGATGGAGATTGAAGGAATCATATTAAATAAGATAAGCCAGAAAGAGAAGGATGAACATGGGATGATCTCACTCATGGACAGAAGTTGAGAAATAAGAACAGAAGAGAAAACACTAAATAAAACTTGGACTGGCTCCGGTGTATTGCAAAGGACTCTGGGGAGCAGGGTGAGCATGCTTTCAGGTCCTGGTGCATGATGGTAGAAGAGGAGCTAGGCTGGGGGGTGAAAGTGTTTTGCAGAAATTTGAGAAATTTCACCCATGTATCAACAACTGAATTTACTGTAAACTACTAAATCCCCCCCCCAGTGTAAATAAAATGCTCTTCAAAGGAAAAAGTTATGACTTATCAAAGCTCCTGTCACAATAGAAACAGCCATAACCCCAGATATTAAATTAGCAACATTCATTTCTCAAGTAAGTACCAAATCCATCTAGTACTCTAGTTGTGAGCCCCAAACTCACTGGTTTGGGATATTCTTTCTAGTCCTCCCACAGTTGTTAGCACTAACTTGTTGGCACAGTAAGTAGTTCCTAACTTTTCAGCTGTTTCATTAGTGGTGGAAAGTTTTCAGGTCAAATGAAATTGCTCAAAGCATACAGATGCACAAAGAAGCCTGCCCTTTTAATCAATAAACAAGGCAGATGTCTATACCACACAGACCCAGAATCCTGGAAGCCACCCTGAACTTAAAGGTCATCAGAAGGCCCAAGAGAAGAGAGTGGAATCATTGTTGTAACTGCCTGCTGGAGTGGGAGAGGGGCAAGGTGTAATGTCCCCAGTGGGGGATGGAGGACAGCACTGGCTTATTTCCACACCACTCATTACTACCTCAGGGCTTAGATATCTATTGATAATGTCACCTAGTATGAGAATTCAAGTGGAATCTTAGCTCAAAGGCAGGGGAGACAGCATAATGGTTACTAAGGCTTTCATGCCTGAGGCCCTATGGTCCCAATTTCAGTCCCTCCCTCCCCCCCATCCCACCCCACCCCCCCACACACACTACAATAAGCCAGAGCTGAGCAAGACTCTGGGGGAAAAGAAAAAGAAAGAAAAGAAAGAAGTAAATCAAAATTCAAGCTAAAACCAACAGGAAAGCCTACAGTGATTCTGAATAATAGTGATCTGTGCGTCACTGTTAACACCTATGCAACTTAACTTAAAGGGAAGTTTTGCAATCAATGCTGAGGCCTATTTGAAACCACAGTTCTGGAGCCCATCTTGAAGGATAATGTCATTGTTAGTAGGAAATCACATCAAAAAGGAAACAAAATGGAACCGAAATGGTATTTTAAGACAAAATAATTCATCTATTTTCCATGTACATTAGTAACAGTAGATTACTTTGAATCATAGAAATTACTTAACATTGGGGGTCGGGCAGTAGCACGGCGGGTTAAGTGCACGTGGCGCAAAGCGCAAGGACCAGTATAAGGATCCTAGTTCCAATACCCAGGTATTCTGGTATCCTGTATTCAGGTATCCTGTAGGGGACTCACTTCACAGGTGGTAAAGCAGGTCTGCAGGTGTCTATCTTTCTCTCTCCCTCTCTGTCTTCCCTTCCTCTCTCCATTTTTCTCTGTCCTATCCATCAACAACAACATCAATAACAATAATAATAATAACAACAAGAAAAGCAACAAAAGGGAAAACAAATAATAAAAACATTTTAACTGGAGAGGCTGTGGGGACAGAGGAACCCTTCTGCACTGGTGGTGGGAATGTAAATTGGTCCAGCCTCTGTGGAGAGCAGTCTGGAGAACTCTCACAAAGCTAGACATAGACCTTCCATATGACCCAGTAATTCCTCTCCTGGGGATCTACCCCAAGGACTCCATAACACCCAACCAAAAAGATATGTGTACACCTATGTTCATAGCAGCACAATTCATAATAGCTAAAACCTGGAAGCAACCCAGGTGCCCAACAACAGATGAGTGGCTGAGAAAGCTGTGGTATATATACACAATGAAATACTATGCAGCTATTAAGAACAATGAACCCACCTTCTCTGACCCATCTTGGATGAAGCTAGAAGGAATTATGTTAAGTGAGCTAAGTCAGAAAGATAAAGATGAGTATGGGATGATCCCACTCATTAACAGAAGTTGAGAAAGAAGAACAGAAAGGAAAACTCAAAGCAGGATCTGATTAAATTTGTAGTAAGTAGGGCACCAAAGTAAAAGCCCTGTGGTGAGGGGGAGAGTGGACATTCAGCTTCCTGGGGCATCGGAGGGGGGAGGGGGGAACCTCAGTCTTTTGGTGGTGGGAACGGTGTCTATATACACTCCTATTAAAGTGTAGTCATATAAATCACTATTTAATTAATATGAGAGGGGAAAATTGATTGTATGTCCCAAACTTTTTAAAACACAGACTGTCTTTTTAATTCATAGGCTGAGTCTTTGATATATTGACTCTCTCAAAAGCCTAGACTGGAGAGAACAGTAGCAACCGGTGGCATAGCTATATACAAGATGTTGGGTATTGTACAGCAAATGCTAACAAAGGGACCTTTCAAAGTTAACCCAACTACTAAATAATGTGATGATAACAATAACTGTCCATTGTCTTCTTGAACCCTAAGACAGCAGGAACTTCACATTTCCACTATAGAGCCTATATTTCCCCCAGTCCTGGAACCTTAGGGTAGGGGGCACTTTCCTGCCCTAAGGTTTTCTCTCAATTCATATCAAATAATATTGCATCTGCCAATCACAACCTAATCAATGCAACGAGTGCCACCTCAGCATGCTTCACTTCAGACTGTGTCCAGAGACTTCAGGTGTGGAATGACAACCCTTCAGCTTCATTACTCGGGTGAGACCTTTCCTTTCATAGCATTCTCTAGTTCCATTCCAGGTGGTTCACTTCCTAACAAAGTCCAAAACCTAGATACAGACCAGGTCCCATGAGATAGAGCATATGTTCACACGTATCCATAAACTAGGGCAAAATATATACCTGCAAGCAAAAGTATAGAATAGTTTATAGTGAGTGCCCCCCACAACACTTCATCTGTACTATTCCAGCCTTTAGGTCCATGATTGTTGAACAATTTTTTGGCTTTGTATGTTAGCTCTCTTTTCAGCCACCAGGTTCCAGATGCTAGCAGGATGACGACCAGACTTCCCTGGACAGATGACCCCACCAATGTGTCCTGGAGCTCTGCTTCCCCAGAGCCCCACCCTACTAGGGAAAGAGAGAGGCAGGCTGGGAGTATGGATTGACCAGTCAATGCCCATGTTGAGCAGGGAAGCAATTACAGAAGCCAGACCTTCCACCTTCTGCAACCCACAATGACCTTGGGTCCATACTCCCAAAGGGTTAAAGAATAGGAAAGCTATCAGGGGAGGGAATGGGATACAGAGATCTGGTGGTGGGAATTGTGTGGAGTTGTACCCCTCCTATCCTACGGTTCTGTTAATGTCTCCTTTTTAAAATAAATAAATACAAGAAAAAAATTTTAATAAATAAATAAAAGAAATTATTTAATATTTATTATTTGGGCTATATTTATTTATTTGGATGGAAGCTGAAATATACAAGAGAAAGGCACAGAAAGATTCAATTCTTTGCAAATGGTTTAAGCAAGTGACCTGTATAACCCGTCCATAAAAAGCCCCGTTAGAAGCCTTTGGCTTCTTCAGGGTCAGAGCGCCATAACTGGGTCGCCATTTCATTAAGCCCTCACCATGGGCTCCACCATCACCTCAACTATTGCTATCCTTTTTTTTTTTTTTTTTGCCTCCAGGGTTATTGCTGGGGCTCAGTGCCTGCACCATGAATCCACTGCTCCTGGAAACCATTTTTTCCCCTTTTGTTGCCCTTATTGTTTTATTGTTGTGGTGGTTGTTATTGTTGTTGTTACTGATATCATTGTTGTTGGATAGCACAGAGAGAAATGGAGAGAGAAAGGGAAGACAGAGAGGGGTAGAGAAAGATAGACACCTGCAGACCTGCTTCACCACATGTGAAGTGACTCTCCCCTACAGGTGGGAAGCAGCCGGGGGCTCGAACAGGGATCCTTATGCTGGTAATAGCGCTTCATGCCACTTGTGCTTAACCAACTACTGCTATCCTTTGACCCATCCGGACCAGAAGCTTCAAGGAAGAGAACTCAAGACACAGCCCCTGTGCAAGTAGGTCCGACCACCCCACCACCACAAAAACAAACAACAACCAAAAAAAGTAGGGGGGCTGGGTGGTGGCACACCTGGTTGAGCGCACATGTTACAGTGCCGGCAAGGACCCAGGTTGGAGCCCCCGGCCCCCACCTTCAGGAGGAAAGCTTCAGAAGTAGTGAAGGAGGACTGCAGGTATCTCTCTTCTTCCCTCTCAGTTTCTGGCTGTGTCTATCCAACAAATAAAAATAATATAAAAAAGAGAGAGAGAGAGATGGGAAAAAAAAAAAAAACGCTTGGCCCAGCAGCATGCCAATCAGAGCTGGGACACACGAGGCTGACCATGAAGGCAGAGTCTGCGCTATGTTAATACTGACCTTCTGAGGAGCAACTCATTCTCCAGCTTCTACACATGTCTAATCACCAGGGAGTTGTCTAGTGACACGAATTGTTCACATTTGTCAGCTAAATCAGTGCTCCGAATGCACAAGGCAGCACTTAGAAACATTATGTGAATTTATTAAATTCTCTGGAGGACTTTGGGTCCATAAAGCAGTAAATTGATTACAGGGAACCAGGGCCATAATATTTTCATCAGTAACAAAAGCAGTCGTGTCCCCATATTGCCCGTGGCATCTGAAGAGGAAGTGTTCCTCGTGTCACGTAAGCCAGCAGACTGAAGATCACGCAGCATCAAAGAGAAGGTTCTGGGAGGCCCTAGCAGAATCCATCTTTGAAACAGCTGCCTTGAGGACACCAGCTCTGCAGCATTTCAGTGAGAAGAAAACATGTGAAAAACATAAATGGCCTCTTTCTAGTCTAGATGAGCCCACTGCTGCCTTCAGAAAAAGTCCTTGAGATTATCCATTCATTGACTTGGCCACAAAACCCCACTGACTTGGCTGAAGCACTTTTAACAGCCAGTCAGGAGACGATGGCTCAGTGGCTATGACATAATGCTCAGACTAAACAAACTTCTAAGAGTAGAGTTCACGTTACCATGTGCCAGGACCCAGCTTCAAGACTCCAGTCTCCACCTACAAGGTGAAGCTTCATGAGCTTCTCTATATCCTGCTTCCCTGTCAATTTCTTTGTGTCCTATCAAATAAATAAATATTAAAAAATAAGGTAACAGTGGTCTGGGAGGTGGTGCAGTGGATAAAGCACTGGACTCTCAAGCATGAGGTCCTGAGTTCAATTCCCAGCACCACATATACCAGGGTAATGTTTGGTTCTTTCTGTATCTCCTCCTATTTTTCTCATGAATAAATAAAATCATTTTTTAAAAATAAGTAAGATAACAAACATCCTTAGAGGTGGCATGAGGGCCCCCTATTAAAGGGAGAAGAGATGAGGGGCCAGGTGGTGGCACACTTGGTTTAAGTGCACGCATTACAGTGCACAAGGACCCATGTTCAAGCCCCTGGTCCCCACCTGCAATGAGGAAACTTCCTAAGTGGTGAAGCAGTATTGCAGGTGTCTCTCTTTATCCATATCTCTCTCAGTCTCTGTCTGTCTGTCTCTCTCTCTCTCTCTCTCTCTCTCTCTCTCTCTCTATATATATATATATATATATATATATATATATAATGTCTTCCTTCCCTCTCAACTTCTGTCTGTCTATCCAAAAAAAGGCAGGGGGTAAAGATGTATTGCACCAAAGCAAAGGTCTCTGGGGAAGGAGGGGACACTGGGGTCCTAGTGCATGATGGTGGCAAAGAACCTAAGTTGGAGGTGAAAGTGCTTTGCAGACACCTATCACCATGAGATGAAAGATTGTAGCCATGCGTCAACAACTGTACTGTAAACCATTAGCCCCCAATGCAGTGATTAAATAAATAAAAGAACAGATTATTCTAGCATTTTCTAGGATGCCTCCTAACATACCAGGAATTACCACGGGTGATTTTCCAGAGGCTAGTCTACTTAATGCATAGAAACGATCTTTAGAGCTAGGAATTATAATTTCTGCATTTAAGTGAGAAAAACAAGGGTTGGGGCCAGGTAGTGGTGCACTTGGGTAAGCGCTCATATTACAGTGTGCAAAGACCCAGGTTCAAGCCCCTAGTCCCTGCAGGGGAAAAGCTTCACAAGTGGTAAAGCAGGGCTGCAGGTGTCTCTCTGACTCTCTCCCTCTCTATCTCCTCCTCCTCTCTCAATTTCTCTCTGTCTCTATCCAATAATAAATAAATAAAAATAATATATAAAAAAGAAAAACAAGGGTTATAGCAATTAAATAAATTGCCTCCGTTGATTAAGCTTTGGCCCGTGGTTGGAATCTTTGAAATGATGTCTTCACTCTATGCTATTTGTTGTCCAAAACACTTAAAAAGCTGTTCACTTCTTTTAAAAAGCTATGACCCTAGCAGAGGGTAACTGGGCCTCTTGACACTTCTGCATGGGTGGCAAAGAGGGGCAGATCTGGTAGAATCCTATTGGAGTATTGGGACCAGAGGTGTTCTGTATGGCAGGGGTGGGGAAAATGTTTTCTGCCAAGGGTCAATGGGATCATCATTCAAAGGCCATGCACAATTATACATAATTATCATCTTAAAAACCATCATTTTGTCGTTGCTCTGGGAAAAGGTCCCAGGTTTATGAAATTTCGAGGCTACCTATGATTACCTTGGCAGGACCAGACCAAATGCTTTCACAGGCATAATTTTCCCCAGCCCAGCTGTAGGTAGAGACTTCTACCAGATTGTGATCTGGACCCTTTCACTGTGTCTTTGAACCTTTAGTAGGTATCCTAGAAAATAGTATGATTTTATTTAATAGTTTACTTATTTTGTTTTAGACAAAGAGAGAAAGACTGATATACCAGAGCACTGCTCAACTCTGGTTGGTAGTGGGGATGAAACTGGGACCTTAGAGCCTCAGGCAAAAGAGTCTCTTGTAGAACCATTATGCTGTCTCCCCAGCCCAAGTATATGATTTTAAAATTCAGGTATGGTGAGTGGTCTTGATTTTAAAAAATAATAATCTAAATAAAAATGACCATATGTTTTCTTTCTTCCATGTTGAAAGGTGGTGGCACAGGAGCATATTCTGAGGATCTCCCCCTGTCTGATGGGAGTCAGAGCCTGCTATAGACAGGACCTTGGGAGGGCCAGGTCGTGGTGCACCAGGTTAAGCACAAGAACCCACTCAAGGAGCCTGGTGTGAGCCCCCACTCCCCAACTGCAGGGGGATGCTTTACAAGCAGCGAAGGAGGTCTTTGGGTTTCTATCTTTCTCTCTCACTCTCTATATCCCTCTCCCCTCTTAGTTTCTCTCTGTCCTATCCAATAAAGTAGAAACAAAAAGAAAAAATAAATAAAAGGAAAAAAAATGGTTGCCAGGAGAATGGATCTGTAGTGTCAACACCAGTCCCCAGTGATAACCCTGGTAGCAATAATAAAAAATAAATAAATTTTAAAAGAAAAAGATCCTGTGGTTCAGGAGATGGCTTAGTAGATAAAGCATCGAACTCTCAAGAGTGAGGTCCTGAGGTCAATCCCTGGCAGCACATGTACCAGAATGATGTCTGGTTCTTTCTCCTGATATAATTCTTCATTAATAAATAAATAAATAAATTTTTTTAAGAAGAAAGAAAAGAAAAAGATCCTATTTTAAGCTTTTCATCTTAGATCATAAAGTTGTAAAAGACAAGTTTCTCTCTCAGATCAATTCAAATTAAGCATCTCCTACTTTTAATTGTATTGTTCCCTGTGTAGCAAATGTATTTCTTATGAAAAGACTAAAACTAGCTTTAATCATATGACTGGATTTTTTTTTTTTTGATGGGGACAATGGTGTAACCAGTAAAGCGCACAGGTTACCATAGTTGGTTTTCTTCATAGTAAACATTTGTTTATTTGTAAAATAATAACAGTTTAACTAAAATATTAAAACAGTTCAGCAGTTTGTCAAGTTATCCCTATAAAAGTATTAGAAATTGCTTTGTGGAACAGAACCGGAGACATCACACTCCCAGATCTCAAACTATTATAGGGCCATTGTCATCAAAACTGCTTGGTACTGGAACATGAACAGACACACTGACCAGTGGAATAGAATTGAGAGCCCAGAAATGAGGCCCCACACCTATGGACATCTCATCTTTGACAAAGGGGCCCAGACTATTACATGGGGAAAGCAGAGTCTCTTCAACAAATGGTGTTGGAAACAATGGGTTGAAACATGCAGAAGAATGAAACTGAATCACCCTATTTCACCAAATACAAAAGTAAATTCCAAGTGGATCAAGGACTTGGATGTTAGACCAGAAACTATCAGATACTTAGAGGAAAATATTGGCAGAACTTTATTCTGCATAAACTTTAAAGACATTTTCAATGAAACGAATCCAATTACAAGGAAGACTAAGGCAAGTATAAACCTATAGGACTACATCAAATTAAAAAGCTTCTTCACAGCAAAAGAAACCACTACCCAAACCAAGAGACCCCTCACAGAATGGGAGAAGATCCTTACATGCCATACATCAGACAAGAGGCTAATAACCAAAATATATAAAGAGCTTGCCAGACTCAACAACAAGACAACAAATAACCCCATCCAAAAACGGGGGGAGGACTTGGACAGAATATTCACCACAGAAGAGATCCACAAGGCCGAGAAACACATGAAAAAAATGCTCCAAGTCTCTGATTGTCAGAGAAATGCAAATAAAAACAACAATGAGATACCACTTCACTCCTGTGAGAATGTCATACATCAGAAAAGGTAACAGCAGCAAATGCTGGAGAGGGTGTGGGGTCAAAGGAACCCTCCTGCACTGCTGGTAGGAATGTCAATTGGTCCAACCTCTGTGGAGAACAGTCTGGAGAACTCTAGAAGGCTAGAAATGGACCTACCCTATGACCCTGCAATTCCCCTCCTGGGGATATATCCTAAGGAACCCAACACATCCATCCAAAAAGATCTGTGTACTCATATGTTCTTGGCAGCACAATTTGTAATAGCCAAAACCAGGAAGCAACCCAGGTGTCCAACAACAGATGAGTGGCTGAGCAAGTTGTGGTATATATACACAATGGAATACTACTCAGCTGTAAAAAATGGTGACTTCACCGTTTTCAGCCGATCTTGGATGGACCTTGAAAAATTCATGTTGAGTGAAATAAGTCAGAAACAGAAGGATGAATATGGGATGATCTCACTCTCAGGCCGAAGTTGAAAAACAAGATTAGAAAAGAAAACACAAGTAGAACCTGAAATGGAATTGGCATATTGCACCAAAGTAAAAGACTCTGGGGTGGGTGGGTGGGTGGGGAGAATACAGGTCCATGAAAGATGATAAATGACATAGTGGGGGTTGTATTGTTAAAGGGGGATCTGGGGAATGTTATGCATGTACAAACTATTGTATTTACTGTTGAATGTAAAACATTAATTCCCCAATAAAGAAATAAATTATTTAAAATAAAATAAAATAAAATATAAAATAAATACTTAAAAAAAAGAAATTGCTTTGTGATTTGTCTTTAAATGTAGCAATTTGCAGTCATGTGTGACAGTTCTCAAAGCTAAATCTAGCATTGCTAATTCATCTCAAAACTATAAATTCAAACAACTTTTGACCCTGTAACAAAAACTATCCATTATATCTGAATTTTTCCTGGCCTATTTACATGTTAAGAATAGTCTTTCAGAACTAGAAAATCCAGGTCTCAACAGGGCTTATGATCTACTTGGAATTAACCATCATTTTTGTGTATTTTTCCCCCAGGTTATTGGTTGCCAACTGTGTATTTTTGAAAGACTGCATCTCCTTCTGACTTCTTTGTTTATGCATGGGGTTTGTCTGATGCTAAAAATCCTATCAATCTTTAAGAAACTAATCTAACTAATCTAATGTTGAGATTAATGTGAACTCAGTTTACACAATTCAAATTTTTAAAAAGACCCAGTTGTGCTAAATATCGCCACCTACTGGCATCTCTCCCACATTACCCCCTTATAGTCACAGACCATCTAAAATTGCTGAATTCTCTCCCTCTGGGAAATTTTAATAAGTAACTTCACAAACAGAACCAGTAGGAGAGACTTCAAATACAACTAATTTCTTACTATATCTTATTTGCATCTTACTCAATATATATATATTTTTTCTTTACCATAGAGCACTGCTCAGCTCTGGTTTATGGTGGCACAAGAAATTAAACCTGGGACCTTGGAGATTCAGGTATGAGATTCTCTTTTCTCTTTGCGTAACCATTATGCTACCTACCCCCACCCAAATATATATAATTTCAGCCTTTTCTCTTAGATCATAAAGTTGTCAAAGTCAAAATTACTATTCAGATCAATTAAAACTAAGTACTTCCTGACTTTGTCTTAAAATGAGTTCAGCTATATTTTTCTCTGCATTGCAAACTCATTTCTTATAGAAGACACCAAAGGTAGCTATAATAATAATCTTATAATGTTTTGGGAACCTTTCCTTTGTCTAATAAATACATTTACTGATCATCTGGGCTTGAAGATAGCACCATGAACAGCATGAGCACTGCCTCCTGCCTGCCTGGAGGGCACAGACCCAGAGAAAGAGCATACAGCCTCTATGACGCGGTAAGCTTTATAATGGAGAGCTGGGAGGCTGTGTAACCACAGAGCAGAGGATCCTGACACAGTCAAGGGAATTCAAAGATATCCTTTTATCAATAGACAGCACTACTGACACACCCCACCCTGGCTGCTCAGCCCCACACTGGAACTCACATGCAGTTCCAGCAGATAGTTCCTCACACTGAAGTTTTCCCACATCAGGCAGCTGCATTTCCCTAGATGAAGGACTTGTTCAGTATTAAATGGGCAAGCTAAAAGTGTCAGGGAACTATACACCCTCAGAGGAGCCCTCGGGCAGTGAGGAACGGCAGCTGGTCAATAAATACTACAAATCACCAAAATATACAAATAACTCAGCAAACTTAGCAACAGAAAAGAAAATGACCCCATCCAAAAATGGGCAGAGGATATGAACAGAACATTCACTCCAGAGGAGATCCAAAAGGCTAACAAACATGAAAAACTGCTTCAGGTCGCTGATTGTCAGAGAAATGCAAATAAAGACAACATTGAGATACCACCTCACTCCTGTGAGAATGGCATACATCAAAAAGGACAGCAGCAACAAATGCTGGAGAGGCTGTGAGGAAACCTCCTGCACTGCTGGTGGGAATATAAATTGGTCCAGTCTCTGTGGAGAGCAGTCTGGAGAACTCTCACAAGGCTAGACATGGACCTTCCATATAACCCAGTAATTCCTCTCTTGGGGATATACCCCAAGGACTCCATAACATCCAACCAAAAATATATTTGTACACCTATGTTTATAGCTATTATGAATTGTGTTGACTAAAATCAGGATTTGACTAAATTTGGAGTAGGGCACCAAAGTAAAAACACTGGGGTAAAGGTGAGGGAGGATATTCACCTTCCTGGGGTAGCAGGGGGACGGGGGGGGGGGTGGGTAGGATAGAACACAGTCTTTTGGTGGAGAGAATGGTGTTTAAGTACACTCCTATTAATTTGTAGTCATATAAATCACTATTTAATTAATATGAGAGGGGAAAATTGATTGTATGTCTCAAAAATTTTAAAGCACATACTGAATCTTTTTAATGCATAGACTGAGTCTTTGATATGTTGACTCTCTCAAAAGCCTAGACCAGGAAGAACAGAAGCAACCGGTGGCACAGCTATATACAAGATGTTGGGTATTGTACAGCAAATTCTAACAAAGGGGCTTTTCAAAGTTAGCCAAATTACTAAATAATGTGATGATAACAATAACTATATATTGTCTTCTTGAACCTCACATTTCCACTATAGAGCCTATATTTCCCCCAGTCCTGGAACTTTAGGGTGGGGTGCACTTTGCTGCATGCTTCTCTCAATTCATACCAAATAATATTGCATCCGCCAATCACAACCTAATCAACGCAACAAGTGCCACCTCAACATGCTTCACTTCAGACTGTGTCCAGAGACTTCAGGTATGGAATGACAACCCTTCAGCTTCATTACTCGGGTGAGACCTTTCCTTTCATAGCATTCTCTAGTTCCATTCCAGGTGGTTCACTTCCTAACAAAGTCCAAAACCTAGATACAGACCAGGTCCCGTGAGATAGAGCATATGTTCACACGTATCCATAAACTAGGGCAAAATATATACCTGCAAGCAAAAGTATAGAATAGTTTATAGTGAGTGCCCCCCACAACACTTCATCTGTACTATTCCAGCCTTTAGGTCCATTATTGTTCAACAATTTTTTTGGCTTTGTATGTTAACTCTCTTTTCAGCCACCAGGTTCCAGATGCCAGCATGATGACAACCAGACTTCCCTGGACAGATGACCCCACCAATGTGTCCTGGAGCTCCGCTTCCCCAGAGACCCACCCTACTAGGGAAAGAGAGAGGCAGGCTGGGAGTATGGATCAGTCCCCATGATCAGTCAATGCCCATGTTCAGTGGGGAAGCAATTACAGAAGCCAGACCTTCCACCTTCTGTATCCCACAATGACCTTGGGTCCATACTCCCAGAAGGATAAAGAATGGGAAAGCTATCAGGGGAGGGTATGGGATATGGAGATCTGATGGTGGGAATTGTGTGGAGCTGTACCCCTCTTATCCTACAATTTTGTTAATGTCTCCTTTTTTAAATAAATAAAAAATAATCATAACTAAATAAAAAATACTCCAGCTTCCTCACCCCTCAGAAAATACTTCTAGCAATCTGGCAAGGAATTAAAGGAATACAGATATGAAGAAAAGGAGTGAAACTCTCACTATTTGCAGATAATATGATAGTATACATAGAAAAACCTAAAGTAGGGCTAGGATAGATAGCATAATGGTTATGCATAACAGTCCAGCCATTTACCGGTTGAGGCACCACCTCCACTCTGTTTTACCAAAAAAAGACTGCTGAAGGGAGGAGAGGACTCACTTAAAACTCACCAAACACAACTGTGATTCTCCATTGCTACTGCCCTCAGAGGCTGGAGCAGCAGTGAGGAGGCCCTGTGCTGACACCTGGGGACAGAAAACTGACCAGGAAACTTAGGAAAAGACCTACACCTTGATGGCCTAGAAGTGGGGCTGTGTGGTGGGAGCCTTTCTACGTTGTTCTCCTGATGAGAACATAGTGAATAGTTGCCTCAGAACCTACAGACTATAAACAGGACTTGTTTAGAAACTCACAGGAACCAGCAGTGCTGCTCACCTTGACAAAGAAGCTGAATTGAACCCAGAGCTTTGGACCTTTGGAGTATGAGAGTCTGTTTGCAAAACCACTGTATTATCTCTTCCCACCCTGCTTTATCTCTTGGTCAGGAATGAGGGATTAAGCTAAGAAGCCTACTTATAGTTTAAAAGCCCATAGCCTACAGGGGGAAAAAAAAGAACAAAAGAGGCTTTTAAACCACTGTGCTTTAACTCAGGGAATAAAATAATATTGAAATAACTGCCAATTTCCACAACTGTGGAAATTAAATCTTTTAATTATTAGACACAAGTCAATCCAGGCAAGAGTGATCAGTAATTTGAAAAGAACTGAGAGAGGAACATCATAACATATTCTATAGAATGGTTAAAACAACAAGAAGAAATATTGGAGAAATGAACCATGACAAGAGTCCAGCTAAGGCCCCCAAAAGGGTGAAGCACCAAATAATGAGGTCAACATCCAAACACTATTTAAGGAAATAATTACAGGAGTGAGTAAAGAGTTTGAAAGAATTGTCACCATAAATGCAGAAACAACAAATGAGACTCTGGAAGAAAACACTAATTATCTCAAGGTTATTAGAGAGCTGAAAGCTGAAATAGCTGAGCTAAGAAAACAACTAGCTGAACAAGCAAGAGAACAGGGAAATAAAACAGATGAACTCCAGAAAACAATAGAGGGGAGAGAGAATAGAATTAATGAGGCTGAAGACGGAATTAGCAAGATCGAGGACGAATTGGAGACAACTAAAAAAGAAGTAAGAGATATCAAAAAGAGATTAAGAGATACTGACAACAACAACAGAGACCTATGGGATGACTTGAAAAGAAATAATATATGCATTATTGGCTTATGAGAGGAAGAAAGAGAGGGAGGGGAGGAAAGTATTCTTCAGGAAATAATAGCTGAGAACTTCTCTAGTCTAAATAACATAAAAGACATAAAGGTTCAAGAATCCCAGAGGGTGGCAAACAGAATTAACCCAGACTTAAAGACACCAAGACATATCATATTTAGAATGGAAAGGAATAAGGATAAAGAAAGGATTCTGAAGGCTGCAAGAGAAAAACAAAGAGTCACCTATAGAGGAAAACCCATAAGATTAGAAGCAGACTTCTCCATACAAACTCAGAAGAGATGGCAAGATATCTATCGAGTGCTCAATGAGAAAGGCTTTCAGCCAAGAATACTGTATCCTGTTAGACTGTCATTCAGACTAGAGGGAGGAATAAAACCTTCTCAGACAAGCAACAGCTGAAAGAATCAACTTTCACCAAGCCTGCCCTGAAAGAAGTTCTGAAAGTTTTCCTATAAACAGTCAGACCACCATACATATGACATATATCAGAACACTCTAAAAATCTACAAGAATGGCGTTAAAATATCTTCAATCTATATCTAGGTTTGGGGACTTTATTGGGGAGTGGACCACCTGGAATGGAATTAGAGAATACTTTGAAAGGAAAGGTCTCACCCGAGTGATGAAGCTGAAGGGTTGTCATTCCACACCTGAAGCCACCTAGATATAGTCCAGGTCCCCTGAGATAGACCATAGGTTCACACGTGCCCATAAACTAGGGGAAAAATATATACCTGAAAGCAGAAGTACACAAGAGCATGCAGAGAATACCCCCCAACACTTTATCTGCACTATTCCAGTCTTTAGGTCCTTGATGGTTGAACAATTTGTTTGGCTTTGTATGTTAACTCTCTTTTCAGCCACCAGGTTCTGGATGCTGACAATGTGTACTGGAGCTCTGCTTCCCCAGAGACCCACCCTACTAGGGAAAGAGAGAGGCAGACTGGGAGTATGGACCGACCAGTCAATGCCCATGTTCAGCGGGGAAGCAACTACAGAAGCCAGACCTTCCACCCTCTGCAACCCACAACAACCCTGGATCTATACTCCCAGAGAGATAGAGAATGGGAAGGCTATCAGGGGGAGGGGATGGGATATGAAGATCGGGTTGTGGGAATTGTGCAAAACTGTACCCCTCTTATTCTATGGTTTTGTTAATGTCTCCTTTCTTAAATAAAAAGAAATATCTTCAATCTTTGATATCAATAAATGTCAATGGCATGAATTCACGTATTAAAAAGGCACAGAGTATGAAGATGGATCAGAGAACACAACCCAACAATATACCCTCTACAGGAGCTCTACCTAGCTCACCAAGATAAACACAGACTCAAAGTGAAAGGATGGAAAACTATCATACAAGTCAATGGCCCACAAAAAAGGGCAGGAACAGCTATTCTCATATCTGACATGATAGACTTTAACATCAATAAAATTTAAAAATATAGGGATGGACATTAATTTATGCTCAGAGGATAAGTCAATCAAAAGGACTTAACAATTATTAACATCTATGCTCCCAATAAGAAGCCATCTAAATATATCAAACATCTACTGAAAGAGCTATAGCAATATATTAACAGCAACACAGTCATAGTAGGGGACTTCAACACCCTACTCTCTCAACTTGACAGATCATCTAGGCAGAAAATCAATAAAGACAAGAGGGAGCTAAATGAAGAGATAGATAAGCTAGAACTATTGGACATTTTCAGAATCATTCACCCCAAGAAACTGGAATACACATTTTACTCGAGTCCACATGGGTCATTCTCAAGGAGAGACCATATGTTAGGCCACAAAGACAGCATCAGAAAATTCAAGAGCATTGAAATCATCCCAAGCATCTTCTCAGACCACAGTGGAATGAAACTAACACTTAACAATCAACAAAAGATTAGTAATAGGCCCAAAGTGCAGAATTTCAACAGTACACTACTTAACAACTACTGGGTCAAGGAGGAAATAAAGGAAGAAATCAAAATGAGTTCAATGAAAATGAAGACACAAGCTATCAAAATATTTGGGACACAGCTAAGGCAGTACTGAGAGGGAAGTTCATAGCTATACAAGCACACATTAGGAAACAAGAAAAAGCACAAATAAACAGCCTGATTACACATCTTAAAGACCTAGAAGAAGAACAAAGGAACCCTAAAGCAACCAGAAGAACAGAAATCACTAAAGTTAGGGCAGAAATCAATAACAGTGAAAATAAGAAAACCATACAAAAGATCAATGAAGTAAATGTTGGTTCTTCGAAAGAGTGAACAAAATCAACAAACCTTTTGCCAGACTCACAAAACAAAAAAGAAAGAAGACCCAAATAAATCAGATACTAAATGAAAGAGGAGATATCACAACAGACACCGCAGAAATTCAACATATCATGCTAGGCTTCTATGAACAACTATATGCCACCAAACTAGAGAACCTGGAAGAAATGGATTATTTCCTAGATATCTATGAACCTTGAAAATTAAATAAAGAGGAATTAGATAATATGAACAGGCCCATCACAACTAATGAAATTGAAAGTTATCAAAAATCTTCCCAAAATAAAGTTCTGGACCAGATAGTTATACAAATGAATTCTATAAAACCTTCAAAGAAGAACTAATACCTCTACTTTTAAAAGTCTTCCAGGCCTTATGGTGGGGCGCCCTTTCCTGCATGCTTCTCTTAATTCATACCAAATAATATTGTATCCGCAAATCCCAACCTAATCAATGCAATGAGTACCACCTAAGCATGCTTCAATTCAGACTGTGTCCAGAGACTTCAGGTGTAGAATGACAACCCTTCAGCTTCATAATTCAAGTGAGACCTTTCCTTTCATAGTATTCTCTAGTTCCATTCCAGGCAGTTCACTTCCTAACAAAGTCCCAAAACCTAGATATAGACCGGTCCCGTGAGACAGAACATATGTTCTCATGTATCCATAAACTAGGTCAAAATATATACCTGAAAGCAAAAGTACACAATAGTCTGCAGTGAGTAACCCCCAACAGTTCATCTGTACTATTCCAACCTTTAGATCCATGACTGTTCTACAATTTGTTTGGCTTTGTATGTTAACTCTCTTTTCAGCCACCAGTTTCCAGATGCCAGCATGATACCAACCAAATTTCCCTGGACAGACAACCTCACCAATGTGTCCTGAATCGAGCAGTCAACACCCATATTCAGTGGGGAAGCAATTACAGAAGCCAGGCCTTCCACCTTCTGCATCCCACAATGAACTTGGATCCATACTCCCAGAGGGATAAAGAATAGGAGGGGATGAGATACGGAGGTCTGATGGTGGGAACTGTGTGGAGTTGTACCCCTCTTATGCTATGGTTTTGTCAATGTCTCCTTTTTAAAATAAATAAATAAAATCAATAAAGTCTTCCAGAAGATTGAAGACACTGGAATACTCCCTTCCAGCTTCTATGAAGCCAACATCACTCTTGATATCAAAAGCAGACAGGGAAACAACCAAAATAGAAAACTATGGACCAATATCTCTCATGAACATAGATGTTAAAATATTGAACAAAACTCTAGGCAATTGCATACAGCAGTATATTAAAAAGATTGTTCATCATGACCAAAGGGAGTTTACCTCAGGGATGCAAGGGTAGTTTAATATATGTAAATCAATCAACGTGATCCACAACATCAATAAAAGCAAGACCAAAAACCACATGGTCATATCAATAGATGCAGAGAAAGCCTTTGACAAAATACAACATCCCTTTATGATCAAAACACTACAAAAAATGGGAATAGATGGAAAATTCCTGAAGATAGTGGAGTCTATATATAGCAAACCTATAGCCAACATCATACTCAATGGTGAAAAACTGGAATCATTTCCCCTCAGATCAGGTACTAGACAGAGCTGCCCACGATCACCAATACTGTTCAACATAGTTTAGAAGTTCTTGCCATAGCAATCAGGCAGGAGAAAGGAATTAAAGGGATACAGATTGGAAGAGAAGAAGTCAAACTCTCCCTATTTGCAGATGACATGATAGTATATATATAGAAAAATCTAAGGAATCCAGCAAGAAGCTTTTGGAAATCATCAGGCAATACAGGAAGGGGTCAGGCTACAAAATTAACATTCAAAAGTCAGTGGCATTCCTCTGTGCAAACTCTGAGGTAGAAGAAGTTGAAATCCAGAAATCAATTCCTTTTACTATAGCAATAAAAACAATAAAATATCTAGTAATAAACCTAACCAAAGAAATAAAAGATTTGTACACTGAAAATTATGAGTCACTACTCAAGGAAATTGAAAAAGACACAAAGAAGTGGAAAGATATTCCATGTTCATGGGTTGGAAGAATTCACATCATCAAAATGAATATACTACCCAGAGCCATACACAAATTTAATGCTATCCCCATCAAGGTCCCAACCACATTTTTTTGGAGAATAGAACGAATGCTACAAATGTTTATCTGGAACCAGAAAAGACCTAGAATTGCCAAAACAATCTTGAGAAAAAAGAACAGAACAGAAGGCATCACACTCCCAGATCTCAAATTGTATTATAGGGACATTGTCATCAAAACTGCTTGGACCTTGAGAGCTTGTTTGGAGAATCTAGCAGGAGAGCACAGCTACTTGTATACCCTTGACTGAAGATAGGTCCTTCTCTATTCTGGGAAGGTCGTCCTCTTTGACCTAATGCACAGCTTCTGGAGGGACACACATGGAGCGGTGAGGGAGGAAGAGGACACCCGCCTAGCTAGCCAGATCAGCTGAATCAACCCTGGTGATCAATGGGGTGACAGATGTCACAGCCAGATCACCCTCACATCCAAAACTGCTTGGTACTCAAACATGAATAGACACACTGAACAATGGAATAGAATTGAGAGCCCAGAATTAAGTCCCCACACCTATGGACATCTAATCTTTGACAAAGGTGCCCAGACTATTAAATGGAGAAAGCAGAGTCTCTTCAACAAATGGTGTTGGAAAAAATGGGTTGAAACATGCAGAAGAATGAAACTGAACCACTATATTTCACCAAATACAAAAGTAAATTCCAAGTGGATCAAGGACTTGGATGTTAGAAAAGGAACTATCAGGAACTATCAGATACTTAGAGGAAAATATTGGCATAACTCTTGACTGTCAGAGAAAAGCAAATAAAGCAAATTTAAAAAAAGACAACAATGAGATACCACTTCACTCCTGTAAGAATGTGAGAATGTCATACATCAGAAAAGGTAACAGCAGCAAATGCTGGAGAGGGTGTGGGGTCAAAGGAACCCTCCTGCACTGCTGGTGGGAATGTCAATTGGTTCAACCTCTGTGGAGAACAGTCTGGAGAACTCTCAGGAGGCTAGAAATGGAACTACCCTATGACCTTGCAATTCCTCTCCTGGGGATAAATCCTAAAGAACCCAACACACCCATCAAAAAGACCTGTGTACACATATGTTCTTAGCAGCACAATTTGTAATATCCAAAACCTAGAAGCAACCCAGGTGTCCAACAACAGATGTGTGGCTGAGCAAGGTGTGGTATATATACACAATGGAATACTACTCAGCTATTTAAAATGGTGACTTCACCGTTTTCAGCTGATCTTGGATGGACCTTGAAAAATTCATGTTAAGTGAAATAAGTCAGAAACAGAAGGATGAATATGGGATGACCTCACTCTCAGGCAGAAGTTGAAAAATAAGATCAGAAAAGAAAACACAAGTAGAACCTGAAATGGAATTGGCATATCGCCCCAAAGTAAAAGACCCTGGGGTGGGTGGGTGGGGAGAATACAGGTCCATGAAGGATGATAGAGGACCTAGTGGGGGTGGTATTGTTATATGGGAAAAAAAAAAGACAAAAAAAAAAACACAAGTAGAACCTGAAGTGGAATTGGCATGTTGCACCAAAGTAAAAGACTCTGGGGGCGGGGGGGAGAATACAGGACCAAGAAGGATGACAGAGGACCTAGTAGGGGTAGTATTATTATATGGAGAACTGGGAAATGTTATTTATGTACAAACTATTGTATTTACTGTTGAATTTAAAACATTAATTCCCCAGTAAAGAAATTAAAGAAATAAATAAAAGGTTGAAAAATTTTATTTAAAAAGAAAGAAAAGCAGGAAGGGGACAAAAATGCCACATTATCCATATTGAGGCATATGTCTTCTATCTAGAGACAAATGAGTTCTATTGATATTACATTCAACCTTAGAATTAAAATCTCTCCCAAACAACAAGCACCTCTGTGCACCTGCCTGAAGCACATTTAGCAAAGAGTATCAGAGCACAAGCTTCCTGCAGGCAGGCTCAGTCTCCAGGGGTAGGGGGAGATGGGGCCACACAATCATAGCTCACTCCATCCACACTGACCATAAAAGTGACTCCTAGTCCAGAAAAGGTCAAAGAAGGGACGTCAGATGCCAAAGGTGTTGTGGAAACACAGCTTCCTTCACATGGAATACAACATGTGAAACAGAAACAGAGGTTCCCAACACTATGCCAACATGCCACCCCATCAACAATACTTGAATGTCATTTGGGTAATCCAACAATTCCCACAACAGCATTCAACAGAATAAATAAAAGCCAAATATTTCCATTGTCTTGTTCTCACTTGATTTGGTCCCCCAACTATAGTGATCAGTGACGTGAAATGATTACTAAATCACTGATTTTTAAAACAATAATAGGGGGCTGGGCGGTAGTGCACCAGGCTAAGTGCACATAGTAGGAAGTACAAGGACCAGCACAAGGATCCCAGTTTGTGCCCCTGGCTCCCCACCTACAGTGAAGTTTCTTCACAAGTGGTGAAACAGGTCCACAGGTGTCTTTCTCTTCCTTCTCTATATTTCCCTCCCCCTCTCAATTTCTCTCTGCCCTCTCCAGCAACAACAACAACATAACAAAACAACAATGGAAAAAAGATGGCCACGAGGAATAGTGCAGGCACCAAGCCCCAGCAATAACCCTGGAGGCAAAAAAGTAAAGTGAGAAGGGAGAGGGAGAGAGAGAGATGGGGGCGTGGGGGGGGGGGAGACATTTACGGCACTATTTCACCACTTGTGGAGCCTCCTCCCTTCGGGTGGAGACTGGAGGCTTGAACCTGGGTCCTTGTGTACTGTAATGTGTGTGCTCTACAGGGTGTGCCACTCCCCAGCCGTGCTCAGAGTACTTTTGTCCTTTCAGAATAACATGTGTACAGAAAAGTCCATGTCATAGAATGTGATAGGGTGTGGTGACTCATTTGCCCAGCAAGCACTCCCACACATTCTGTCACTAGGGGTCCGTCTGTCTCCTTAGTGAGGACTCCTCCTCTACCTCCAACCCTGGAATAATAACCAAAATCAAGCCAGTTATTTATGGTGCCCCGATTCCTTATCATAGGGTTAGTGTAAGGATTAATTTATGACCCAAATCAAATCAGAGACCTTTCTTAAGATTCTTCCATTTCTAGCTGAGGCATAATGCAGAAACCATTTGAACTCTGGACTCTGGCAACAATATTCAATACTTGAACTGAATTGAATTGAATAATTCAGTACTTCACTTCAGCATTCCAAGCAATAAAATCAGACTGAAATGAGAAAAAGACAAGGCCCAGTGGCAACCAGTTCTAGCCAGAACTTATCCTTATAGACCTTGGTTTCTCCATAATAAATAAACCCTTTTCTCCACTAAGCTAGTTTGAACTAAGTTGCTATCATATAAAACTGAAAGAGATCTGAGAGTTTTGCCATAGCAGGTGATTTAACCTCCCTTTATGAAACTGTCTGGGGGTGAAGGGTTGAGATTTGAAATCAAAACAGCCCAAAGACTTTCAGAAACTTTTTTTTTAACTAGAACACTGCTCAGCTCTGGCATAAGGTGATGTGGGGAAAGTTAGGGCTTTGGTGCCTCAAGCATGAGAATTTCTAGTGCATAACTAGTATGTAATCTCCCCCATCTTATAAACTTTTTTTCTACTACTACTCTCAAACTTTTTGAACACTATTAGGGACACTAAAGGTGCATACAAGAATCTGACCACAAGATGGCACTAAGAGCATTCTTTCAAAGTCTTCTCAAGGAGACACTGGGATAATTCGCAGATTTTCATGTTTTATGTATGCCGGCATAGATCCTTTTAGCTTGCAAAATCATTCCATTTTAGATGAATCTATATGCTTGCAAGTGTGCCTCAGTTTGCATCTCACTTTTAGTGGACTTCATGCAGTCATCAAGATGCTGAACAGATGTAAAATCTGGTCATTTTTGAAGGAAAGCAAATCAACCAGCCTGCAATGTGTTCAGAAAATGTAGGCATATCATCATACTATGTAACAACAGAGACCGTAACAACAGAGACCAGCAAACTCCAATTCTGCACCCATCTGTAAAATTAGTCCTTCCTCAAAGCCAACTTTAGCTTCATATTATTTTTAAGTTATTTCTTCATGACTAAAGACTTTATTTTTAATTTACCTAATGTTTTTATTCATGACTTAATATTGGTTTACAATATGATTACAGGGGAATAGTTCTACACAACACCTATTACTGAAGTTCTATATTACTCCCCCCACCAAGATAACCCCACAATGTTGTGACAAACTATTTTAGAAACAGTGACTACCTTTTTTCCCCCTCAAGTTCTTATGTTTCCCTATGCTATATACCATCTAGCTGTCTTTTACCTTCTTACTTACTTTGCTAAGCATAGTCTTTTCAAGTTCCGTTCATTTTATCCCAGAGGGCAGAATATCTTTTTTAAATTGCTGAGCAGTATTTCACTGAACATATGTCCCATAACATTTTCATCCAGTCATCTGTCGACAGGCATTCAATCCTCAGCTGTTATGAATAAGGCACCTATGAACAAAGGGGTGCGTATGTCACTTTCCTTTCCTTTGGAGATTGCCTAGGAGTGGTATTGATATAGATTATTTTCCAACAAGGAGACACATATGGCCCACAGACCAAAAAAAAAAAAAAAAAGCTTCACTTCATTTATCATAAGAAAAATGCAAATTAAAACCACAATGAGATACCACCTCACAACTGTGAGGATGACACACATCAACAAATCAAGAGAAAAAAAAAAAAAGAGATGACAAGTGTTGACAAGGATGTGGAGAAAAACGAGCATTGTTAGACTGTTGGTGGGACTGCAAAGTGGTACAACCCTTATGAAAAACAGTACGGAGAATCCTTAAACAAAAATGGAAATGCCTCACAATCTAACAATGATCGACTTCATATTATTTTTCAATTGTTTTTCACTGTGGATGACTTACATTCACAAGTTTATTCCTCCATCTCCTGACCATTAACTGACCCAAGAAGCTTCCCAAAGTGCCTTCAGTTTTCATTATAACTTGCCACACACAAAGTCAGCTGCAACTTATAGACGCTTGCTTCTTTTCCTTCCTTCCTTCCTTCCTTCCTTCCTTCCTTCCTTCCTTCCTTCCTTCCTTCCTTCCTTTCTTCCATGCTTTCTTTCTCTCTCCCTCCCTTTTTTTCTTTCTTTTTTTGTTCTTCCTGTTTTTTTGATAGGATAAAGAAACTGAGAAGGGATGAAGGATAGAGAGGGAAAGAGAAATATAGACACCTTCAGACCTGCTTCATCACCCTTGAGCAACGCCCATCTGCAGAGACTGGGGTCTCAAACCTGGTTCCTTGCACATGGTAATATGTGCATGCATATGGCTGCTCCACTGACAGGTTACCAGTTCTAGATGGTTTTAACTATGCTTTAACATGAGTATAGGAAAATGGAGGAGAGAGCTCCCTGAATAAAGCACAAAGTTCCTACAGCTAGAATGAAACGGGTTTTTTTTTTTTAAGCTTCTATTTATTTATTAATGAGAAAGATAGGAGGAGAGAGAAAGAACCAGACAGAACTCTGGCACATGTGCTTCCAGGGATCGAACTCAGGACCTCATGCTTGACAGTCCAAAGCTTTATCACTGCGCTACCTCCCGGACCACCAGAATGAAAGTTTTGTGAACTCTTTTTATAGAGCAAAGTTCTTTTCCCTAATGGGTAATATAAAACCATCACATTATATTCTAATAACAGCCTAATTTTCCTTGTTAGAATTTGCTATAGCTTGCAGACTATATTTCTATTTAATTATTGTTTTTAATTCAAGTCACTTGGTTTTATTTATTTATTTATTTATTTTACATAGAGAGAAACTGAGAGGGGAAGGAGGGAAATAGACAGGGAGAGAGACACCTGAGGCTCTACTCCACCACTTGTGAAGCTTTCCCCCTGCAGGTGGGGACCAGGGGCTTGAACCCAGGGCCTTGCAAACTATACTGTGTGCGCTTAACCAAGTGTGCCACAGCCTGGCCCCTCTATTTATTATTAGCTAAATATTTTTCTCTTACACTAAAGCTTCTCTTATTCTATTTTGTGCCTCTATTTATTTATTCCTGTAATAATAATGACTAGAATCAGTAAATCCTTATTGATTAAATAAATAAGGGAGAGCATCACCATACTGTCAATTTCCTAAACACAAAGAGTTGCTATAGAACAGACTTATTATTTATCAGGATATGATTTATATCCTGATAGACTATAGCAGGCACACAGAACAGTTCCAGAGTCCAATTCAATCCAGGTCGGGGAAAACAGTCTTTGTCAGAGAGCCCAGGCTCCCCACCTGCAGGGGAGTCGCTTCATAGGCAGTGAAACAGGTCTGCAGGTGTCTATCTTTCTCTCCCCCCTCTGTCTTCCCCTCCTCTCTCCATTTCTCTCTATCCTAAACATTAGATAGGTCTAACAACAACAACAACAACAACAATAATAACTACAACAATAAAACAACAAGGGCAACAAAAGGGAAAAATAAATATAAAAAATTATTTTTCAGGAAGAGAGAGAGAGAGAAAGAACCAGACATCACTCTGATACATGTGCTGCTGGGGATTGAACTCAGGACCTCATGCTTGAGAATCCAATGTTTTACCCACTACGCCACCTCCTTGGACCACTGAAGCTTCCTTTAATGGGGGGTAGGGGGCTGGACTTGAACCTAAACCACAAAAATGGTAAAGTGGAGCACTCACTATCCAAGTGAGCTTGTCTCCAGGCCTATCATAAATGTCCACCCTATCTTAGACTCTTGCAAACTATTATTAAAACAATATTTAAAATGAAATGAAATATCTACTATTTCATATGAAAAAGAAAGAAAAGACCCACAAAAGCAGTTAGCCACCAGGCTGGTAGACTTTAGGAAGGAGGCAGGACAGAGAGGGAAAAAATCCCTGAAAGGAAAGAAGCAGTTCAGAAATAATACTTTGTCAGCAATGGACAAACTCCACCATCTTTCTATGCATGCCAACTGATTAAATGCCTTTACTATACTCTCTCAACTGATCTACGGGAGTTAGGCTGCTGCAGGTAAAATGAAAGAGATTTCTAAGTTGGAGCTGTTTCCTTTAGTGTTCTAAGCAGGACAATTTTTAGAGATGAGAGAGAGAGAGAGTTAAAGGAAGCTTCAGCACCATGGCCTCTTCCACTATCTTTATCTAAATAAAGTAAAGTAAAATACAAATAGCCTAGCAACCCAAAGCAAATGGAAGATACAGGTTGAAGCACTGTGATTTTTTTCATTTGAAAGACATTTCTCAAGCGTTAGACTAGTCTCTCAACCCATCTCCTTGCCATTATTAACTCTTCTTCTCTCCTAGCGTTTGCCCTTCTTCCGTAGCCAGTCAACAGCGTCAGGTTGAGCCTGATGTAAAGCTTCGAGACCTCCTTTGAATCTGGAGAGGTGGCAGTCATTGACTATGTGAGTCATAGTCTGTCTGTAGCCGCAGGGGCAGTTCGGATCGTCTCTGGCTCCCCAGCGATGGAACATAGCGGTGCACCGGCCATGGCCTGTTCGATAGCGATTGAGGAGGGCCCAATCATAACGTGCTAGGTCAAAGCCGGGTTGACGCTTGCAGGGGTCTGTGATGAGGTGTTTGTTCTTTACCTCAGCTGACTGCCAACTCTGTTTCCAAGAGTCTGGAACAGAGAAGTTCAGTGTAGGCGTAGGAGACCAGATTGGATGACGAGACGTCAAGCGTTGGACAGGGTGGGCGAAGATATCCGCGTATATTGGCAGGTCCGGTCGAGCGTAGATGTGGGAAATGAACTTAGATGATGCCGCATCCCGACAAATATCTGGCGGGGCGATGTTGCTAAGAACTGGCAGCCATGGAACCAGGGTGGAATGGATGGTTCCAGAAATTATCCTCATGGAGGAATATAATTTGGAATCAATCAAGTGTACATGGGGGCTACGGAACCATACTGGGGCACAGTATTCTGCAGTGGAATAGCATAATGCCAGAGATGATGATCATAGTGTGGAAGTGCTCGCGCCCCATGAGGAGCTGGCCATTCTTGCAATGATGTTATTCCTCGCGCCCACCTTTGCTGCAGTTTTTATGAGATGTTCGTGAAATGACAGGGTGCGATTGAGAGTAACACCAAGATAGACTGGCTGGGCTTCATGCCGGATTCTCGTATCATCAAGCTGCACATTAAGCTCACGTGAGGCCGAGGCATGGTGTAGATGGAAAACAGATACCGTTTTTTGCAGTGCTAGGGATTAGTCGCCATTTTTTTACAGTAATCAGATATCAGAGACATATCTTTCGTGAGTGTTTCCTCGAGGATGTCAAACTTGGATGCCTGAGTTGCACAGCAGATGTCATCGGCGTAGATGAGCTTCCTTGAAGAAGTTTCTGGAAGGTCATTGATGTAAATATTAAATAGCGTAGGAGCCAGAACAGAGCCCTGGGGGAGGCCACTTGAGACAAGTCTCCATCTGCTAGATTTGTCACCCAGATGCACCCGGAATCTTCTGTTTTGGAGAAGAAACAATATAGTGTTGGCCACCCATGGAGGCAGGCATCTTGAGATCTTGACTAGGAGACCACGGTGCCAGACCGTGTCATAGGCTGCTGTGAGATCAACAAAGAGAGCACCCGTCTTTAAATTCTTCTGGAATCCATTTTCAATGTAAGTTGAGAGGGCCAGGGCTTGTTCGCAGGTAGATCTTCCTGGGCGGAAACCAGCTTGGGCGGGTGATAGGAATTTCTCTGTAAGAGGAGAAATTCATTATATTCAGCTAGTCATCGTATATAAGCCTCCCAGTGCCTCATGGGATAATGAGGTGCTGCCTAGCCCGAATCACCCAGCCGTTTACGTTGGAGACTTTAATAGTCATCACCAAGACTGGGGATATTTCTCCACTCGTGCTGACAGCTCTATCTTAGCCGACTGGGCTTCAGCAAATGACCTCTCCCTATTATACGATCCCAAACAGCCAGGCTCTTTTCACAATGCTAGATGGAATAAAGACTCGTCACCTGACCTGTGCTGGATTAGCACAGTCAACGGCCAAGCCTTTCCCGCTACGAGACAAGTTCTCAAGATCTTCCCACACAGTCATCACCGCCCAGCTATCATCCACATTGGTCTCCAGCTCCCACTGATTCTGTGCTTGGAGAAACTAAGATGGAACTTTCGGAAAGCAAACTGGCGTCTGTTCAGTGATCTTACCAACAAATCTATTCCTGCAATTCCAATTAACTCTATCCCCTCTGAAGATTCCTATAGGCGCTTCCACCAAGCCATCTTCAAAGCAGCTTCCCAAGCCATTCCTCGTGGGAGACGTGCTAACTATATGCCTTGTCTTGATGCTGAATGCGAACAACTACTAAAGCAGTATGATGAGTCGGGTGACCCAGATGTGGCTGACCATCTCATTGCCTCCCTGGATGCAGCACGCCAAGCCCGCTGGCAACAACTCACAGAAAGTCTGAACTTCACCCACTCAAGTAGGAAGGCCTGGAAGCTTCTTCATAGTCTGGGTGCCAGTAGCCAACCTTCTCCTGTCTCCCATCCTCCCGTATCTCCAAACTCAGTGGCCAGTCACCTAACTCAAGTTGGACGTGCTAAGATCGACCCAGTCTGGAAAAGATAAATTTCCCATGAGTGGTCATCCCACTTCCGTTTATCTTGTCCATCTCCAAAACTCTCTCCCTTTACACTGTCTGAACTGGAAGATGCTTTGAAAAGGGTTAAACCGGGAATGGCTGCTGGCTATGATAACATCACCCCAGAACTCATTCTTAACTTGGGCCCCACGGCAAAGAAGTGGCTCACTACATTCCTGTCCCACATCTTGGAATCCGAATCTATGCCCAAAATTTGGCGTCATGTGAAGATAATAGCAGTTTTGAAACCAAAGAAAGACCCAACACTGGCCGCCAGCTATAGACCAATTTCTCTCCTCTCCGTGTGTTACAAACTCCTTGAGAGGCTGCTTCTGTCACGTATTTCTCCTCTTATAGAGAAATTATTAACTCTAAGAGGGTCCAATAAATATCCCCTGGAGGTGGTTCTGTGGTAGAGCACAGGGCTGGCAAGTTCAATAAACCAAGTTCGGTCAATCCCTGGCACCCCATGCACCAAAATGTTGCTCCTGTTCATTCTCTCTTTCATTAACAGAATAAATATTTTAAAATGAGTAAACAGTGACCTGTTTTTCTCTCTAATTCCTGAACCAAGGCAAATAAAAGAGCAGAAGAACCAGATTTATTCACACAGGATGATCTAGAGAGCACAGCCTATTGTGAGAACCTAAAGGCCTCCCAGACTGACTCCACCCAGCCCCTCACTGCAGGGGTGGAGAGTCTCACTGCAGTGGCTATGCTCACCACCTTATGTGTCTGGTCAGGGAAAGGCACAGTCACCAACTGCCATACTTATGACATTTAGTAGATTTATTCTGACCAGTCCTAGTGCATGTCTGTCACAGACTTGCTGAAATTGGGTATTCCTTTTGATTAGTAATGCAGGTAGCAAATCGAATATTAGTATTATTTGTATCTCAGTTAAATAATTGATGTCATAAGTATTTTCACAGCACTGTATAGCTTATTTTAACAACATTTAACAGTTGTTACAGGTATCCTTCTTCACTCATTGTATTAAAAGTGCAGTTGTTGCAAAACGCAGGGACCGGTATAAGAATCCCGGTTCAAGCCCCCAACTCCCTACCTGCAGGGGAGTCGCTTCACAGGTGGTGAAGCAGGTCTTCAGGTGTCTCTCTTTCTCTCCCCCTCTCTGTCTTCCCCATCTCTATTGATTTCTCTCTGTCCTATCCAATAACTATGATGACAATAATATTACTACAAAATAAGGACTACAAAAAGGGAATAAATAAGACTCTGGGGTGGGTGGGTGGGTGGGGAGAATACAGGTCCATGAAAAATGATGAATGAAATAGTGGGGGTTGTATTGTTAAATGGGAATCTGGGGAATGTTATGCATGTACAAACTATTGTATTTACTGTTGAATGTAAAGCATTAATTCCCCAATAAAGAAATAAATTATTTTAAAAAAAGGGAATAAATAATTTTTTTTTTAAAAAGTGCAGTTGTTATTAGACCTGCTCGGAGACCTAAAGTTAGCATTTAAACTATGTGGGGGTGAGGCACGCTGACACCCCACTCCATCAGAAATCCAACTTGAGACTATCCAAATACTTAACTAGTGATAACTTACTGTTTAAAAGAATTCCAATAACTCAGTCAACTAATACATATTTCATATGTTAAAAGGTATCACATATTGTGATCTTACAATAAAGCTAGAGAAATAAAAGGGCATTGAGGAACTCATAAGAGATAAGACTCCCTAAAAATGTCCCAATGTGTTGGGACCATGTGTAAGCCTGATAGAGCTTAGGGAGAACCACCCCCATCCTTGGATGGAGGTCTGAGAACCTCTTGGTAAGTCTCTCTCAACCGAGGTGAGCATAAGGGGGAAACTCAGACTTGGTTCTTTCCTTCTTGACTCTCAGGCTCACAGAAACCCCAGTACTTCCCTCCATTAACTGCAGGCCACATGGCCACAGATTCACTTATTCAAAGTCACCTTCTGATCACAGAACACACCTTATCACACACTTCATCACACACCTCAGACCCCAGACAAGAGAAATTCCAAACTATATGGCCTTTTGATATTCATCTTCTCTCTGTCTCACCCTACGGGTTTAACCCCTATGCTTCTCTCAAATACCTTTGGATAATTAAGTTGCTTGTGTCATGGAGAATAACTGTCTTGTATCTCATCAATTCCTATCATACCAGCCACCTACCTTAGGGGCATGCTGACTGTTAATAAACTGTAATTTCTGACATATTTCAACAATAATTACCTCCATTGCTTCTCTATTTAACTCATGTCCACTTTGCTAATAAATGGACTCTAGAATTCTGGGATTCTAAGACTCAGATTCTAGGCATGCTAAGAGTCCCCTGGTGTCTTTTACTTCGTGTCACCCCTGTCGTGAGCGAGAAAGAACCAGCCCGTTACCTTTCTCCTGGAGACCACCCCGCCGGAGAGGAAGAGAGATACCCCGAAACCAATGTGTTTATTTACTTGTTTATTTTAAATCTACATGTAAATAGATGTTGCAAAGCTGTGTTGTTCAAAGGTCAACCCTATTACAAATTCTAACTAGATTCCAGTAGAATTGGTTTATTTTATGACACCATTTATGTATTGAAAAATGTTTCTCTTTTTTGCTTTATAAAAAGATATTAGGGTGGTCCGGGAGGTGGCACAGTGATAAAGCTTTGGACTCTCTAGCATGAGGTCGTGAGTTCAATCCCCGGCAGCACATGTGCCAGAGTGATGTTTGGTTCTTTCTCTCTCCTCCTATCTTTCTCATAAACAAATAAAATCTTTTTTTGAAAAAAAAGATATTAGGGGCCAGATGGTGGTGCACCAGGTGAAGCACATATACTTCAGTGCACAAGGACCCAGGTTCAAGCTCTGGTCTCCACCTGCAAGGAGGAAAGCTTCAAGAGGGGTGAAGCAAGAGTTGCAGGTGTCTCTCTTTGTCTCTCCCTCTCTACCTCCCCCTCCCCTCTCAATTTCTCTCTGTCTCTATCCAATAATAAATAAATATTTTTTTAAAAAATTGTTTGTTTATTTATTTATTTATTGACAAGAGAGAACCAGAGCATCATTCTGGCACATGCAATGCTAGGGATTGAACTCTAGATCTCATGCTTGAGAGTCTAATGGTTTATCTACTATACCACCTCCTGGGCTGCAATTTTCTGAATTGTAATAGTATATGGTTACATGACACAATAACAGTAATCTCTGGTCTAAGGTAAGTCAATAGAAGGTCTTAAATCAACTGACATGATCAGATTTGTACTTCGTCAAGAATATTCTGGAAGCCTTTATGGAATCACCTGCAATTAAGGAAAATTAGCATAACATACGAGTTCCTTTACCATCTCACATTCACACTTCCCCATCCCTCTTTCCTGCCTCTCTATTGTATCTCTGTCACCCCCTCACTACAAAGTTGAGGTACTAAAGCTTTGGGACAGGGGTAACAGATGGAATTAAAGGCTCACCCTGTGAGTGACACAGAGACCAACACCCCTTTTTATTTTTAGCTGCCTTCTATCCAGTATTGCTCTGTGCCAAGCACTGCCAGTCACTACAGTATTCCTGCCTACTTTACTCTCAACAGCCCTGAGAACTGGTGTGAGATGCTCCTTTCACAAACAAGTGACAGAGATTAGTGCAGATTAATTTACTACCCAATGTCTGTGAGATTGTAAAGGGCCTGTTTTTCACACCCAAGTTTGATGCCAGACCTACAGCTCCTCACCTGGACCTCTGGTGCGTAAATACCATGTGGAGGGCTGCCCTGAGTTGCTTGGTACCCTAACACTATGAGCTACTCTTAATCAGCTTCTATATAACCTGCACTGTCAGATGATTTCTCCTCTGAAACCTACTCAAGCAGCAACTGAAAGACGATGTTGTTTAATGCAAAGATCATAGGCCTTAGAATCTGAAGGCTGGTTCTGCCCTCAACTCTACAACGTACTTACCAGTTATGAGTACATTGGCCCTTTGCTCTTAAAAAAAAAAAAAAAAAAAAAAAATGCCCTCCCTACTTACTCACAGGACTCTTACGCATTTCTAGATAAGATTTTAGTCTTGAAAGCCTCCCGCAGGTTAAAAGCTATATATCCAACTGAAGTCACATAGCATACTTTCCCACAAAAGTTTGAGAACATTTGTAGAAATAATTACAGTCAGAAACCACTTTGAAAAGTAAGGCGGGAATCAGGCCTTAGCAGCGCGCTAGGGGGGCGGCGGTAACGCAACTGGTTAAGCACACATAGCGCAAAGGGCAAGGACCAGTGTAAGGATCCCGGTTCAAGCCGCCCCCCCAACCACGCTCCCCACCTGCAGGGGAGTCACTTTACAAGCAGTGAAGCAGGTCTTCAGGTGTCTGTCTTTCTCTCCCCCTGTCTTTCTTCCCCTCCTCTCTCCATTTCTCTCCATCCTATCTAACAATGACGACATCAATAACAACAATAATAACTACAACAATAAAACAAGGGCAACAAAAGGGAATAAATAAATAAATAAATGTTTAAAAAAGAAAGTAAGGCACAATAGCAATTCATTTGGAAATAGCAAACGGAAGAAAGCACAGGCCCATACAATAGCACACTGTCAATCAGTGGTTCCATGTGAGTCCTGCTTATTAATATGCTTTGTAACTTATGTATGTGGAGTAGACAGTCTTGCTTGCATTGCAAATGCTGAGTGATCAATGTCTTGGGGTTTTTTGTTTGTTTGTTTTGTTTTTTATTTATTTTCCCTTTTGTTGCCCTTGTTGTTGTAGTTATTATTGTTGTTGTTATTTATGTCGTCGTTGTTAGGACAGAGAGGAATGGAGAGAGGAGGGGAAGACAGAGAAGAGGAGAGAAAGATAGACACCTGCAGACCTGCTTCACTGCTTGTGAAGCAACTCCCCTACAGGTAGGGAGCTGGGGGCTTGATCCTTATGCCAGTCCTTGTGCTTCATGCCACATGCACTTAACCCGCTGTGCTACTGCCCGACTCCCAGTGTCTTGGAGTTTTATCAAAGACAGCAACAGATGACAAGAGATACAAAGCTGTATGTAATTAAGAGTTAGCCCGGCTAGCTCAGTCGGTAAATAAGAGGTTAAAAATACTTCGGTTCTCCTCAGAGAAATGTTTTTATCTGGAGTTTTTTTATGGAGAGAACTTAATGCCACACAGAATTAACAGGTGGAGGAAGGAAAAATACAACATATATAATATACTGACTTCTTTCACCTTAGATCCCACCAAATTTCAGGCTAGAGCAGTTCAGTGCCTGTTTTCCCCCATCTGAATAGTAAAGACTATTTCTTCTTCTCTTTTCTCTTTTTTAATTTCCAGCTACAGGCTGTCTTTTAAATTATTTTATTTTATTTGATAGGAGAAATTACGAGGGAAGGAGGATATGTATATATACATATATATGTATATATATATATATATATATATATATATAGAGAGAGAGAGAGAGAGAGAGAGAGAGAGAACTGCAGTCTTGCTTCACTTCTTGTGAAGCTTTCCCTCTGCAGGTGGGGACTAGGGTCTTGAACCCAGGTCCTTGAGCATGGTCATGTGTGCACCTAACCAGGTACACCACCACCCAGTCCCCAATTATTATTAGAATTATTTCACAAAATAATTCTAATAATTCTCTTTTACCTGTGCCCCCCCAACACTGCTCAAGCTCTAGTTTATGGTGTTGTGGTGGATTGAATCAGAAACAGTGGAACGTCTGACATCAGAGTTTCTTTACATAACTTATACTTAACCATCTCCCCTGACCTCAAGAAAGAATTAGTATCAAGTCGGGAAGGATGACGAATTTGCCCTAACTATATATCCATTAGGAGGAACAGCTGGGCTTTATACAGTTCATCTGTAGGGGACAAATGTTTCCTATAAGCATGTAGGAAATTTCACTGATAGAACATGGGGCTAAATGACTTGCCTCTAACATTGCCAAAAGGAGAAAATTCCGTTACACACAATGAAGGCATTTCATCAGTCACCTTAAAATAAACACACATCAATCTTTTAATATAACTCAGACATGTGTAAAGTGCCATTATGTTTCTCTTCAATGTACTGTGGGCCAAATAAAAGAAGAGGTTTGGAGTTCAACTCCACAAGAACAGTGTTGAAACTTCTGTGTTTATCTGCTCACATTTAAAGAAATGTCTTCTGTAACTCCTCAGCTTTGCCATTCCCCTGAATGTTTGCTGTTAGATCACACAAGAGTAATAGGCAGCCTATCTTTCTCATTAATAAATAAATAAAATATTCTACTTTTTTGTGTCTGTTTTGTGTTTTATTTTATTTTGTTTTGTTATAGAAACAGAGATAGAAAAGCAGAGAGAAAGCAAAAAATACACAGCACCAAAACTTCCTTCAGTACTGAAGGAGCCAGATTTTTTTCTTTCTTTTTTTTTTTTGTAAATGTTTTTTTATTTATCTATTTATTTTTACCAGAGCACTGCTCAGCTCTGGCTTATGGTAGTGTGGAGGACTGAACCTGGGACTATGGAGCCTCAGGCATGAGAATCTCTTTGCATAACCATTATGCTATCTACCCCCACCCAGGAGCCAGGTTCTAACTTGGTTTGTGCATGTGGCAAAGAAGCACTGGGGCCAGGTGGTGGCACACCCGCTTAAGCACATGTTAAGATGTGCTAAGACCCAGGTTCAAGCCCCCAGGCCCCACATGCAAAGGGGAAGCTTCATGAGCAGTAAAGCAGGTCTGTAGGTATCTCCTTCACTCTCCTCTCTCCTTCCTTTCATCTCAGTTTATCTATCCAATAATAAAAATAATAATAATTAAAATAAATTTTATAAAAGCAGTGCAGTACATGTTATCGTGCACAAGGATCAGGGTTCCAGCCACTACTCCCCACCTGCAGGGGGGATGCTTCATGAATAGTAAAGCAGGTCTGCAGGTATCTATCTTTCTCTCTCCCTATTTCTCTCTTCTCCCTCTTTATCCTCCATCCTTCTCAAAATTCTCTCTGTTCTATCAAATAAAGAAAAAGAAATCAAAAAGGGGGGGGGGGAGGAAAAAACAGCTGCCAGTAGCAGTGGATTCGTCATGCAGGCAGAAAGCTCTAACAATAACCATGGTAGCAATTTTTAAAAAGAAGAAGGGGCCATACAGTGGCACATCAGGTTGGGCACACATGTTACAATGCACAAGGACCCAGGTTCGAGCCCCATGCAACCACTTACAGGGGAAAGCTTCACAAGTGGTAAATCAGGGCTGCAGGTGTCTTTCTATGTCTTTCCCTCTCTATCTCTCCCTTCCCTCTCAATTTCTGACTGTCACTATCCAAAAAACAAATAAAGATAGGAGATGAAGAAAAGAAGATGGAAAGAAAGCAAAATCAAAGATATAGCCTAACTGCTTTTCTTTTTTTTTTAATTTCTTTATTGAGGAATTAACGTTTTACATTCAACGGTAAATACAATACTTTGTATATGCATTGTTTTTTTCGACTGGTTATGTTGTTTTCTCTGGGCTGGATTCACAGGTGGGTAACAGATGACCAGGGACTCATGGTTGAGCTGTAGGCAGTATCTCTTTATTCATGCAGGACGCAGCACAATCTAAGACGAGCTAAGTTAAACTCAAAGTACAGTACCCTAAAACTCACAATGCTGTCTTTATATATACTTCCCAAGTAGGGTGGAAACAGGATGTGACATAGAGAGGGTGGAGAGAAAAGTGACTGGTGAAAATCAGAGTGTGACAAAGAGGGGGCAGATTAGGAGAGAATCCTATCACTGAACCACAAATGCCCTGGAGGGAGGCTGGAACTTGTTAACAGTGGTTATGTAAATAGAATAGTGTTAAGCAGGGGGGATTTAAACCAAATGAAACAGAAGGGGTCTCATGCATACCAACAATTCCCCCTTTCTTTTTAACTAATGGCCATTATGGGGTGAACAGAAACATATATCATACAGGCGTTTTCAAAAGAACTGGCATATGACATGGAAAACAAAATAGGCGAGCAGCAATAACCAGTGTGATGTCAAGGGGAGCTTTTCTTGCCTCAAAGGGCAAGGCCTAGCAGGCGAAAGGGCATTTCTGGGAACGCTTCATGCCTCTGGGGGCATCTCTTGCCTCAAAGGGCGTTTCCTACCTCTGTGGGCATCTCTTGCCTCTTGGGGCTCTTCATGCCTCTGTGGGCATAACCTAATAAGGAGGGGGAGTTTTCTGACTCTGGGGCAGAGCCTGCAGGTGAGGGGACATGGTCTATAAAGTCTCAAGGCAATTGGCTGAAGTTAGTCTTTGAGAAACACAGCAGCATGTACCAGAAAGTCCGATGGAGGTGTCAGTCCAAAGTAGCTGACCACAGAAGAAAATGCCAGAGGATGAAACGCTATACGTCTGTCTTGATGGGGAATGTCGGCCACCAGAATTCTGCTTTTCTGTAGAGAGTGAGCTTTGGAGTCTGTGAATCTGTTTCTTCAGGTTGTGCCAGGTCACCTCATTGGTTTCCGGGTGTGTTGTAGTCATTCCATCTTGTGGGTGATGTCAGAGAACAGGATCCAAATGGATTTCCAGGAATTCCATTTGAGTAGATGCTTTTTCATGTGAAGACTTTGACAGCTGAAATTCACTTACTTGCCAAACAAAACTTGTAGCAGATTAGAAGTTTACTATAATTGATAACTCCATTATAATTGGAAGTCCTTTCTAGTATGATTTTAAGGTTGTTTAAACAGTTTAAACTCAATAAAATGTGGAAAGGTAAACAGAAGAACCACGGTTAAAAGCCTCAGGCATGAGAATAATTAACATAATCATTGCACTATCTGCCCCACCCATAACTCATACAGTTTTCAGGATTAAACATTTCAGATTCATGTCAAGACGTAAAAGAGAAATCATAGGAGGGAAAAAACAATTTTTGGATTGTTTCTGGATGTCTCTAGAAATCATGGCTGCGTCTAGATTTTTTTTTTTTTAAGTCAATGTCAAACAAAAATTCAGTCATTCAAATCATTCTCTTATGAAATGCAACTTGAACCAGATTATCAAGATCTCACCATGTAGGATTAAGAATCCCCGGAGGGCGTCCTAGTCCAAAAAGGTCCTCGAAATTCCATTTAGGGTGCTTCTGACTGTTCCTGCTGAATTGCTTCAGGCACCCATTTTTAAAAGCGTCTTCCCATCGAAGAAAGAATCCAATCAGGAGAGTAGAACTAACCACATGTCTCCATACTTGGGAACTGCCAGGGTACTCGAGAATGTTCTTCAAATTAGAGTAGTCCTTCTCCACGGGAAACATTCGAGAAGAAGTCCAGAAAGTTCCAGGGGAAATCCCCATGCATATCCCAAGGTCTACGATCACAGTCATAAAGAACCAAACTGTGGCCCGGAGCAAAATGTAGTCCTTTTCCTCAGGAAACATGGGAGAGGGAATCCAGAAAGTCCAAGGAGAAATCTCCGTGCATCTCCCAAGCTCTATGATCCCGGTCATAAGAAACCAAAGTTCCCGGTCAGGGAAACCAAGTTTGGCCCAGAGCAAAATGTTCCAGAGACAGAGTAACTGTCTCATGATGAAACAGTAGAGGCTTTGGCAAACCTCTTCATAAGTAGAAGAGAAGACCATAGTGCATAGGTAGGCAAAGTCTTCACTTATCTGGGAGTTGCACAGGTCCGGTCCCATGTTGTAGGCGCCATATGTTGTTTTCGATGGGTTATGTTGTTTTCGCCGGGCTGGCTTCACGGGTGGGTAACAGATGACCAGGGACTCATGGTTGAGCTGTAGGCAGTATCTCTTTATTCATGCAGGACGCAGCACAATCTAAGACGAGCTAAGTTAAACTCAAAGTACAGTACCCTAAAACTCACAATGCTGTCTTGATATATACTTCCCAAGTAGGGTGGAAACAGGATGTGACATAGAGAGGGTGGAGAGAAAAGTGACTGGTGAAAATCAGAGTGTGACAAAGAGGGGGCAGATTAGGTGAGAATCCTATCACTGAACCACAAATGCCCTGGAGGGAGGGTGGAACTTGTTAACAGTGGTTATATAAATAGAATGAAGTGGTTATGTAAATAGAATAGTGTTAAGCAGGGGGATTTAAACCAAATGAAACAGAAGGGGTCTCATGCATACCAACAATGCATAACATTTCCCAGTTTTCCATATAACAATACAACCCTCACTAGGTCCTCTGTCATCCTTCTTGATTCTGTATTCTCCCCACCCACCCACCCCAGAGTCTTTTACTTTGGTGCAATACAATTCCAGTTCAGGTTCTACTTGTGTTTTCTTTTCTAATCTTGTTTTTCAACTTCTGCCTGAGAGTGAGATCATCCCATATTCATCCTTCTGTTTCTGACTTATTTCACTTAACGTGATTTTTTCAAGCTCCATCCAAGATCAGCTGAAAATGGTTAAGTCACCATTAAGTCACCATTTTTTACAGCTGAGTAGTATTCCATTGTGTGTGTGTGTGTATATGTGTACATATATATATATGTACACATATACACACACACACACAATGGAATACCACAACTTGCTCAGCCAATCATCTGTTGTTGGACATCTGGGTTGCTTCCAGGTTTTGGCTATTACAAATTGTGCTGCCAAGAACATATGTGTACACAGATCTTTTTGGATGGGTGTGTTGGGTTCCTTAGGATCTATCCCCAGGAGAGGAATCGCAGGATCATAGGGTAGGTCCATTTCTAGCCTTCTGAGAGTTCTCCAGACTGTTCTCCACAGAGGCTGGACCAACTGACATTCCCACCAGCAGTATAGAAGTGTTCCTTTGACCCCACACCCTCTCCAGCATTTGCTGCTGTTACCTTTTCTGATGTATGACATTCTCACAGGAGTGAAGTGGTATCTCATTGTTGTCTTTATTTGTATTTCTCTGACAATCAGAGACTTGGAGCATTTTTTCATGTGTTTCTCAGCCTTTTGGATCTCTTCTGTGGTGAATATTCTGTCCATGTCCTCCCCCCATTTTTGGATGGAGTTGTTTTCTTGTTGTTGACATTTGCAAGTTCTTTATATATTCTGGTTATTAGCCTCTTGTTTTATGTATGGAATGTAAAGATCTTTTCCCATCTTTTCTTTTACTATGAGAGGTCTCTTGGTTTGGTTAGTAGTAGTTTCTTTAGCTTTAGCAGCTTTTTAATTTAATGTAGTCCCATAGGTTTATGCTTGTCTTAGTCTTCTGTGTAACTGGATTCATTTCATTGAAGATGTCTTTAAAATTTATGCGGAAAATAATTTTGCCAATATTTTCCTCTAAGTATCTGATAGTTTGTGGTCTAACATCCACGTCATTGATCCACTTGGAATTTACTTTTGTATTTGGCCTAGTTGACTTTTGTAGTCAATAAGAATATATTTCATGTCAATGATACAATTTTCATTTCCTCCATTGTTTTTCTGTGTTCCATTTCTCTTTAAACATTTATTTCTTTTTCTTTTTCCTTCTTTCTGTATGGACTGACCAGTCAACACCCATTGTTGGATAGTATGCCAGCTCCCCCTGGCTTCTGCTTAACCATATGCCTATATAGGGATAGATTTAATCCCATTCAAAGCTTTGGTCTATTACACTTACATAAAGCACCACACTCCCTCCAGGGCATTGGTGGTTTAGTGGTAGAATTCTCACCTGCTCCACCCCCTCTCCTTGTCACACCCCTGATCCTCTCCTTGTCACACCCTGATCTTCCACCAGTCACTTTTCGCTCCACCCTCTCTATATCACATCCTGTTTCCACCCTACTTGGAGAGTATAAAAACAACATTAAATCTACTTATTTTGTAAAGGGATGTATATAAAACTTCACCTTAAGAGTTTAATAAACTCTATAGTACTGTGTTTCCAGGCATTCCACTCCCTCATCATAGCTTGGAGCTTAAAGGGTCACGAAGACAGAGCAGATATATTCTGTTCTCAAGCTATGCTAGGCATCTTTTCCAGACATGTAGTCAAGAGGACAGCAGGGCACCAAACTGTTCATGTGTCCCCTGTAATAGCAGGGTCACCATCACAGGGATATTTGACTCCCACAAAGGGACACCAAAGTTCTTAATGGTGCCTCTGACGAGGCTGTATAAAGGCAGTCCAAGACCATTCCACTTACCCAAGAATCCACCAAGTATGTAGCTGCTTCCACAGTCAGGTTCTTATATTCTCTACCAAGGCTAAAAATCTGTCTTCCCTGAGTCAGTTCTTATTTTCTTGCAAATCACAGTATCTTACTAAAAAACAAAACTCTGTAGGGAAACAAAGTAAAAACCCCATGGTGAGTAGGAGGGTGGACATTCAGTTTCCCAGGAGATGGGGGTGGGTGGGATGGGATAGTCTTTTGGTGGTGGGAATGGTGTTTATGTACACTCCTATTAAAGTGTAGTCATATATGCCACTATTCAATTAATATGAGAGGGGAAAATTGATCATATGTCTAGAACTTTTTAAAACACAGACTGAGTCATTTTAATACATAGGCTGAGTCTTTGATATGTTGACTCTCTCAGAAGCCTAGACCAGGGAGAACAGAAGCAACCGGTGGCATCACTATATACAAGATGCTGGGTATTATACAGCAAACCTTAACAAAGGGACTTTTCAAAGTTAACCCAATTACCAAATAATGTGATGATAACAATAACTATCCATTGTCTTCTTGAACCCTAAGACAGCAGGAACCTCACAATTCCTCTATAGAGCCTATATTTCCCCCAGTCCTGGAACCTTAGGGTGGAGCCCACTTTCCTGCATGCTTCTCTCAATTGATACCAAATAATATTGTATCCAAAAATCACAACCTAATCAACGCAACGCATGTCACCCCAGCATGCTTCACTTCAGACTATGTCCAGAGACTTCAGGTGTGGAATGACAACCCTTCAGCTTCATCACTTGGGTGAGACCTTTCCTTTCATATTGTTCTCTAATTCCATTTCAGGTGTTCCACTCCCCAATAAAGTCCCCAAACCTAGATATAGATCAGGTCCCCTGAGATAGAGCATAGGTTCACACGTGTCCATAAACCAGGGGAAAATATATACCTGAAAGCAGAAGTATACAAAAGTCTGCAGAAAATACCCCCCCAACACTTCATCTGCACTATTCCAGCCTTTAGATCCATGATGGTTGAACAATTTTTTTAGCTTTGTATGTTAACTCTCTTTTCAGCCACCAGGTTCCAGATGCCAGCAGGATGCCAACCAGACTTCCCTGGACTGAAGACCCCACCAATGTGTACTGGAGCTCCGCTTCCCCAGAGACCCACCCTACTAGGGAAAGAGAGAGGCAGACTGGGAGTATGGATCGACCAGTCAGAGCCCATGTTCAGCAGGGAAGCAATTACAGAAGCCAGACATTCCACCTTCTGCAACCCACACGACCTTGGGTCCATACTCCCAGAGGGATAGAGAATGGGAAAGCTATCAGGGGAGGAGATGGGATATGGAGACCAGGTGGTGGGAATTGTGTGGAGTTGTACCCCTCCTATCCTACAGTTTTGTTAATGTCTCCTTTCTTAAATTAAAAAAATTAACTTAAAAAAAAAACCCTACCATCACCAAATAATGTGACGATAACAATAACTATCCATTGTCTTCTTGAACCCTAAGACAACAGGAACCTCACATTTCCACTATAGAGCCTATATTTCCCCCAGTCCTGGAACCTTAGGGTGGCGCCCACTTTTCTGCATGCTGCTCTCAATTTAAATCAAATAATATTGCATCCGTGGGTCACAACAACGCAACGAGTGCCACCCCAGCATGCTTCACTTCAGACTGTGTCCAGAGACTTCAGGTGTGGAATGACAACCCTTCAGCTTCATCACTCGGGTGAGACCTTTCCTTTCATAGTATTCTCTAATTCCATTCCAGTTGGTCCACTCTCCAATAAAGTCCCCAAACCTAGATATAGTCCAGGTCCCCTGAGACAGAGCATAGGTTCACACGTGCCCATAAATTAGGGGAAAAATATATACCTGAAAGCAGAAGTACACAAGAGCATGCAGGGAATACCCCCCAACACTGCATCTGCAGTATTCCAGTCTTTAGGTCCATGATTGTTCAACAATTTTTTTGGCTTTGTATGTTAACTCTCTTTTCAGCCACCAGGTTCCGGTTGCCAACAAGATGCTGACCAGACTTCCCTGGACAGATGACCCCATCAATGTGTACTGGAGCTCTGCTTCCCCAGAGACCCACCCTACTAGGGAAAGAGAGAGGCAGACTGGGAGTATGGATCGACCAGTCAATGCCCATGTTCAGCGGGGAAGCAATTACAGAAGCCAGACCTTCCACCCTCTGCAACCCACAACAACTCTGGATCCATACTCCCAGAGAGATAGAGAATGGAAAGGCTATCAGGGGGAGGGGATGGGATATGGAGATCGGGTTATGGGAATTGTGCGGAATTGTACCCCTCTTGTTCTATGGTTTTGTTAATGTCTCCTTTCTTAAATAAAAAAAAAAAACCTACCAACAGAGTATTTAAGTTTCAATTAATTCAATGGTTTTGTATTATGTGTAAATAGCTTTTATCTCTTCAACAGATGAAAACCAGACGGGTGAGGGGGCGTAGATAGTCTAATGGTTATGCAGAGACTCTCATGCCAAAGTCCCAGGTGCAATGTTCCATACTACCATAAACCAAAGCTGATCAGTGCTCTGGTAAAAAACATAATAATGACAACAAGAACAATAATAATATAATATGCAAATTAAAATAGAATTTTTAAAGATCTGTGTAGGGTGGGGGTAGATAGCATAATAGTTATGCAAAGAGACTCTCCTGCCTGAGGTTTCAAAGTCCCAGGTTCAGTCCCCCATACCACCATAAGCCATGTTCTGGTATTTTCTTCAAGTTTTCAAGCAACTCTCTGCCCTAATCCTGCTGCCTAGTTCTACTCTCAACTCTTAACACCATCTTCAAAACACCATCTTCTAGTCCACCCTAAGTAAACTATCAAGCTCAAGCAAAAATTACTACAACATAGGCTCCTAGGAATATTCCTAAAATAGACTGCCTAGCTTTCCATCTTAAGTTCTCTATGTTCATCCGCTCTATTTCTATTTTATGGCTCCTGTTTATTAAACATTTTGTCAGGAGCCAGGCGGTGGTGCACCTGATTAATCACACACATTACCATACACAAAGATTGGGGTTTGAGCCCCTGCTCCCCACCTGGCAGGGTATACTTTACAAGTGGTGAAGCAGATTTGCAGGTGTCTCTTTTTCTCTCCCTCTCTACCTCCCTCTCCACTCTCAATTTTTTAATAATGTATTTTTAAAATATTTATTCCCTTTTGTTGCCCTTGTTTTATTGCTGTAATTATTATTGTTGTCGTCATTGTTGGATAGGACAGAGAGAAATCAAGAGAGGAGGGAAAGACAGAGACCTGGAGAGAAAGACACCTGCAGACCTGCTTCACTGCCTGATAAGGGATTCCCGGGCAGGTGGGGAGTGGGGGTTAGAACCGGGATCATTCTGCTGGTCCTTGCGCTTTGCGCCACCTGCACTTAATCCGCTGCGTTACCGCCGGACTCCCACCCCTCTCAATTTGTATGTGTCCTAACCAAAACAGAAAGACTTTAAAAAAAGAAAAGAAAAGAAATGGCCACCAGGAGCACTGAATTCATAGTGCAGGCACCAAGACCTAGCGATAACCCTGGTGGCAATAAAAAAAAAAAAAAGGTTTTTTTTGTCCCGTTTCCCAGCTTACTGCATTTCAGCCACCAAGTTGCAGATGCTAACGTTGAAGACATAAATACAGGAAGTACCTGTAAGAGACCCAGACACTGCTACACCACTCCGGAACACATGTTCCCCAGGCAGTCTGGGGGAAGGAAACTGCAGCCCAGGAAATGGGAGTGTGACAGGTGTGGCTTGGAAAGGTGAAGGCGGGGCTTGACCTGTGGGCAGGACTGGTCTCTGCATAGGTGAGCTCTGGTAGGTCAACAGGTAAAACCTTTTTTTTTTTTTTAAAGATTTTATTTTTATTTATGAGAAAGCTAGGAGGAGAGAGAAAGAACCAGACATCACTCTGGCACATTTGCTGCCGGGGATCAAACTAGGGACTTCATGCTTGAGATTCCAAAGTTTTATCACTGCGCCACCTCCCGGACCACAAGGTAAGACCGTTTAGGGGCTTTTCTCTATTTCTATGTTTCTCTCTTGGCTTTAGGTAAATGTTCTCACTTTTCGTGAATAAAGCTTAAAATTCCTGAAAATCATGCTCTCTCCTATATTCTTTTTTTTTCCCCCTCCAGGCTTATCGCCTACACAACGACGCCACTGCTCCAGTGGCCCTTTTTTTTTTTTTTTTTTTGATAGGACAGAGACAAATTAAGACGGGAGGGAGAGAGAGGTATTGATAGGGGGAGAGAGAGAGAAAGAGAGAGACTTTTAGATCTGCTTCACTACTTGTAAAGCAACCTCTCTGCAGGTGGGGAGCCAGGGACAAACTTCTAAATGTTGGGTTAACAAACTGATGGTCACTTCCTCCCAATATACTATGACTGCATCCTGATTTCTCTGGACAAATGACCTCACCTATGTGTCCTGAAACCTTACCACTCCAGAGGTGAGTGAAAGACAGAGACAGGATGGGAGTGTAGATCAACCTGTCAATGCCCATGTTCAGTTGAGAAGCAATTACAGTTGTCAGAACTCCCACCATCTGAATCCCAAAAAGAATTTTGGTCCATAATCCCAGAGAGGGTAAACAATAGAGAAAGTAAACCAGAAGACTCTCTACTCTCTACCCTCACCCTACCAGGATCCAAAGTATTTGTCACAAGGAATCTTTTTTTTTTGTTGTTGTTGTTTGTGCCTCCAGGGTTATTGCTGGCTCCGTGCCTGTACTACGAATCCACTGCTCCTGGAGGCCATGTTTCTCCTTTTGTTGCCATTGTTGTCTATCGTTGTTGTGGTTATTATTGTTGTTGTTGTCATTGCAAGATAGGACAGAGAGAAATGGAGAGAGGAGGGGAAGACAGAGTGGAGAGAAAGACAGACACCTGCAGACCTGCTTCACCACCTGTGAAGCAACGCCTCTGCAGGTGGGCAACCCGGGACCTCGAACCCGGATCCTTATGCAGGTCCTTGGCTCTTTGCGCTATGTGCACTTAACCCACTGTGCTACCACCTGGCCCCCTGGAATCTTTTTTTTTTTTTTTTTACTATCAGTGAAAGGGAAGTGAATCTGGAAAACACCAGAGGAAGCCAGGCAGTTTCTCTTATCTGGGAGAAAAGAGGATAAAAGGAAAGACACTTGGAAGTAGTAATAGCTATCGGGGTGACTAAAAAGGAACTGAAAGCAGGACTGTTGGGAAATGGGTGGAATATATATGTTATTGAATCAGCCCATTATCAGTGACCTTGGGAGAACTACTACAGTTTCCAATGGAGGGGATGGGACACAGAACTCTGGTGGTGGGAAAGGTGTGGAATTATACCCTTACTATCTTACAATTTTGTAAATCAGTATTAAATCACTAATAAAAATAAAGTGATAATAAATATTTGTGTATGTATTTATGAGAGAGAGAGAACTCAAGAGCCTCACAATGACAGAGGTAGAACCTGGGAACTTATGCTCCCAAGTCTACTCCTCTAGTCACAGCACCACCACCTGGGCTGCAAAGCAATTTTAAGTTAATTTTAAATATATTCTATTTATTTTTTAAAATATTTTTAAATATTTATTTCCTTTTATTGCCCTTGTTTTATTGTTGTAGTTACTGATGTCTTCGTTGTTGGATAGGACAGAGAGAAATGTAGAGAGGAGGGGGAGACAGAGGGAGAAAGACAGACACCTGCAGACCTGCTTCACCATCTGTGAAGTGACTCCCCTGTAAGTGGGGAGCCGGGGGTCGAACTGGGATCCTTAAGCCGGTCCTTGCGCTTTGCACCACCTGCGCTTAACCCGCTGCGCTACCTCTCGACTCCCCTCTATTTATTTTGTTTACCAGAGCACTGCTCAGCTCTAGTTTATGGTAGTGCAGGGAATTGACCCTGAGACTTTGGCGCTTCAGGTATGAGAGTCTCTTTGCATAACCATTATGCTATCTACCCCCACCCAATTTTAATTTTATTTGGAACTTTCTTTTTCTAGAATTTATTTCTAGAACTACGTGCCCATCCTCTTCCTACATTTAAAATTTGAACTCAGCTCCTTGGGCATAGTAACGTGTGCTCAACTGGATGCACCATTCCTGGCCCTGTTCTATTTAAGAGAAAATTAGAAGTCAGTAGGCCGCCAGTACCAGATGACAGCAAGCTAATTGTGCCAAATCTTAGCGCTAAGTGAAAAGGAAAAATAATCTTTCCCTAAGGGTTTAAAACCACTTGGCAACAAAAAAGGAATGAACTCCTTACAAACATAACTACCGAATGAACTGCAAAAACATTATGCAAAGAAATCAAAACAATCGGGGGTCGGGCAGTAGCATAGCGGGTTAAGCGCAGGTGGCACAAAGCCCAAAGACTAGCATAAGGATTCCGGTTCGAGCCCACGGCTCCCCACCTGCCAGGGAGTCGCTTCACAAGCGGTGAAGCAGGTCTACAGGTGTCTTTCTGTCCCAGCAATGAACGACAACAACAACAACAATAACCACATCAAGGGCTACAAAAACGGGAGGGGGGGGAATGCCCTCCAGGAGCAGTGGATTAATGGTGCAGTCACTGAGCCCCAGCAATAACCCTGGAGGCAAAAAAAAAAAAATCAAAACAGAGGACATTACAAGCTCAGTTAACTTAGTAAACCTGGGGTCAGTGAGATAGCTCACTGGGTAGGGTGCCCCCACTGCCATGTATGTGACCCAGGTTCGCTAAACTGTCTCTTTTGTCTCTGAAAGGGGTACAACTGTACACACACACACACACTGGGGCCAGCCAATGGTACACCTGGTTGAGAGCACACATTACAGTGCAAAAGGACCTAGGTCCAAGCCTCTGGTTCCCGCCTACAGGGGGAAAGCTTCATGAGTGGTGAAATAAAGCTATAGGTGTCTTTCTCTTTTTCCCCTATACCTCCTTCCCTCTCAGTTCTCTTTTTCAATAAAAACAAAAATAAACTAATAAAAGCCAGCAACAGTGGCTAGGAAGGGGGGGAAGGGATTGAATCAGGTAACGGAAACCAACTGTATGGTAATGGGCTGAAGCTAGAATTTTGGTAGCGAGTAGAGGTTTTAAATTTAAATTGACTGTAGGTCAATTTAAATGGGCCTACAGTGGTCCAGGAAGTGGCACAGTAGATAAAAGCACTGGATTCTCAACCATGAGGTCCCAAGTTCAATCCCCAGCAGCACATGTACCAACCAGAGTGATGTCTGTTTCCTTCTCTGTCTACCTTTATTTCTCATCAATCAATCAATCAATAAATTCTTTAAAAAAAAAGGACCTATAAAATGGATGTAACGTGGTCTAGGAGGCAGTATAGTAGATAAAGCTTTGGACTCTCAAGCATAAGCTCCTGAGTTAAATCCCTGGCAGCACATGTGCCAGAGTGATGTCTAGTTCTTTCTCTCTGCCTATCTTTCTCATGAATACATAAAATGTTTTTTAAAAATAGCTATAACTAGAGGTGATTATGTTTAGTGAAATAAGAGTTGAAAGACAACTGCCAGAAGGTTTCACTTATATGTGGAATCTAGATATCTGATTTACATGAACTTGACAAAAAAATAACAAACAATAAAAAAAAAAAGCAAATTGTAAGGCTTGAGAACAGGGGGCTAGACGGTGGTGCAGCAGGTTAAGCACACACGGCACAAAGCACAAGGACCAGTGTAAGGATCACAGATGGTAAAGCAGGTCTGCAGGTTTCTGTCTTTCTTTCCCCCTCTCTGTCTTCCCCTCCTCTCTCAATTTCTCTATGTCCTATCTAACAACTGATGACAGCAATGGCAACAATGATAAACAAGGGCAAGAATAGCCTCCAGGAGCAGTGCACCAAGTCCCAGCGATGACTCTCGAGGCAAAAAAGAAAAAAAGACTTGTGAGAACTATGGTTATCTTTGGGAGGTTGGAGGATAGGGATACAGAACATTGGTGATGGGTATGACATGGAAATATAATTTTACAATCTTATCACAAACTGTTAACAACAAATAAAAAATTTAAAAAGGGACATACAGGCTGGGCAGACAGCATAATGGTTACACAAAAGGTTTTTGTCATTTCTTATGGCTGAGGTCCTACATTCAAACTCTGTATGATATATATATATATATATATATACATATATATATATATGTATATATATCATATTTTATTTTTTATTATTTATTGTGTAGAGACAGCCAGAAATCAAGAGGGGGAGGGGTGATAGAGAGACACCTGCAACCCTGCTTCACCACTTGTGAAGCTTCCCCTTTGCAAGTGGGACTGGGGTCATGAACCTGGATCCTTGTTCTCAAACATGCCACCACATGACATATATATAAGATTATATATATATATATATATTCCCTTTTGTTGCCCTTATTTTATTGTTGTAGTTATTATTATTGTTTTTCATGTTATTGTTGGATAGGACAGAGAGATGAAGACAGGAGGGGAAAACAGAGAGGGGAAGAGAAAGACACCTGCAGACCTGCTTCACCGTCTGTGAAGCGACTCCTCTGCAGGTGGGGAGCCGTGGGCTCAAACCGGGATCCTTAAGCCTTGTGCTTTGCACCACATGTGCTTTAACCCGCTGCGCTACCACCCGACTCCCCCCCCCCCATATGTATTTTAAAGTACCTGAAACATATAATTCTAGAAACCTACCTCATATGGTCAGAGCACAGAATTTGCACACCTGATACCCCAGAAACCTAAGGTTCGATCCTCTCTCTCTCCCTCCAATCAAGACTTCACTATCGCTTGGCGTCAGCATGATTCCACCACTCAAGGTGAATTTGTCTTTTCTCTTTCAGCTAGCAGATGAGACAGAAGTGGAAACACCACAACACTGCTTCACCAGATGTGAAGTTTTCCCTCTTGCATGGTGTGCCTGTGTGGTGACTGGGGAACTTGAAGCTGTGGGTCCTTACACATAACTGAATATTATGTGCCCTTGTTAGGACACATAATATTCAGTTCCAATGCCAGTTCTTAGGCTTGCCCCACTTCCATGTCACTAGCTGCTCAGACCCTGCAGAAAGTCCTTGACATCAGCAACACCCCATTTCTGGATCATGAGAGCAACTCTGGTCAGAAGGCCAGGCTGATGGCCACATCACATTGTTTATACTTGTGAGAGAACAGACCTGCACATATATGTTAAATATAAACAGGGTGGCCAGGGGGCCAGGTGGTGGCGCACCTGGTTGAGCGCATGTATCACAATGTGCAAGGACCTGGGTTTGAGCCCCTGGTCCCCACCTGCAGGGGGAAAAGCTTTACAAGTGGTGAAGCAGGGCTGCAGGTGTCTCTCTGTCTCTCTACCTCTCTATCACCCCCCTCCCTCTTGATTTCTGGCTCTCTATCCAATAAAGATAATAATTTTTTTTAATTTAAAAAAATAAATAAACAGGGTGCCCAAAATGTGGCATGAGTACACATACCCAGGGAATCATGATAAATCAGCATGATGAATACACCTGGAAGTCTGCTCATTCAGGAAAATTTTCAAGACTAACTTTGCACCAAACTCTGATCCAGAATCCTTATTTCCCCGTGCTCTGAGATTATGTTCTATTTCAAACATGGCAGCTCACCCAATCTTAGTGCATCACAGGACTGATACTTCCTAATACTTGATGTCTGTAAGTATCACCAGCACAGAGTAGAATTTTTTAAATTTAATATTGATTTACAAGATAACAGGGGTGGGAATCAGGGGGTAGCGCAGCAGGTTAAGCGCAGGTGGCACAAGATAAGAGGGGTATATTTCCAAGCAGTTTCCATCAGAGTTCTGTGCCCCATCCCCTCTACTGGAAACTTCTCTATTGTTCATCCCTCAAGAGTAGTGTTTTTTTTAAAAAAAAAGGAAACCTCAAAATTCAGTGAATCTAATGGCTAGGTTTAAAAGAAAAAAAAAGAAAGAAAGAAAATCTTTTTTTTTTAGACTGCTTACCTAGTGTACTAGCTTTGCACAAAAGTCTTCATGTCTGAGGCAGCTGAGGTTCAGTTTCAAACCCCTGTCTCCCAGAAACCATAGCTACACCCCTCTGGTTAAACAACAACAAAAACTTTTCAGGGACCAGGCAGTGGCACACTGTGTTAAGTGCACATAGTACCAAGAGCAAGAACCCACTCAAGGATCCCGGTTCGAGCCTCTGACTCCCCACCTGCTGGAGGGTAGCTTCACAAGCTATGAAACAGGTCTGCAGATGTTGCTCTGCCTCTCTCCCTCTCTATCTCCCCTCCTCTCTCAATTTCTCTCTGTCCTATCCAACAAAAAATTAATTAATTAATTAATTAAAATAAGGAATAATGGCCGCCAGGAGAAGTGAATTTGTGGTGCTGGCACCAAGCCCCAGTGATATAACCCTGGAGGCAATAAATAAATAAATAAATAAGTTTTTCTAATGGAATTTTTTTTACCAATCCAGCCTACCATTACAATTACCAATTCTGAGCAGTATTTGCATTTTGAAAACATCTTTTCAATAATGGAAATTCCTTAAATTGAAATCTAAATGTACACAGCAAAGACCAACTTGAGTTCCTACTGAATACCATCAGCTTTTCTAGTAAACAGCAGGAAAGCATTATTGCTCTCACTATGCTCTTAGATACAAACTAATAAAATCAATGCATTAATCTAAGCTATGTAATAGAATACAAATAAACTACTCTTTAAGGCAGAAAGTCTTCCTCAACATATAAGCTCAGATTTTCTTCTTTATTTATCTGATAGGACAGAGAGAAATTAAAAAGGAATGGGAGATATCGAGAGGGAGAGAAAGACAGAGATACCTTCAGCCCTGCTTCACCACTCGTGAAGCTTTCCCCCTGCAGGTGGGGATGGGGGCTTGAACCTGGGTTCTTGTGCATGGCAATACATGTGCCTAACCAGCCACCACCCAGACTGGATTTTCTGGCTTTTCAATCAAGCTCAATCTCAGGAGAGTTTTGCAGGGCAAGACTTTACGCAAAAACAAACGGAACAAAAGTGGTAAGACCAACAGAAGAGCTACACACAAAGATGATCCAATTGCAGATTTCCTTTCTGGGACCAAGTCCATCTAACTTGATAAGAACACACACTGTGTTGGTGCTGTACAGGTTCACCTGGATCAACTCAGAGATAGCAGCCACAGTTCATCTGCATAGTAACTGAAGTCTGCGACTTGTTTGAGACAAAGTTCACAAAGTCAGAGTCCAGGTAACTAGGCTACAAAAAAATTAAACACAAAATCCTAACCACTACAGTCCATGTTCTCATCTCCCAGATATTTCAGGTCAACAAAATCTATGTTTAATAAAAATTAATCCCTGATGCACCCAGCAGATGACACAATGAGCAGGCAGCAGACTTGCAAATTTGAGGCCCTGCATCACAAAAGCCACAGCAATGCTTTGGTTCTCTCTTCCTTCCTCTTCTCATTGATAAATAAAAATTATGTTTAAAACACTCCTTGCTTATAATAACACAACATTTATACCAGAAGGGATAGGACAGTGAGGGAGAAAATCAAGCAGAAACACATTTAGAAATATAGAATTTATTCATTTCCACCTTAAGACAGTTTCACATTCTGTACCATGGTTACCAGAAGAGAGATAATACTCTCAGTGTTTGTGATGGTGCTGTATTGCTATCAAGCACTGCTTATACTGCATGAAGCTGGGAGATACTTATATTTCCCCCTTTAAAAAAAAAAAAAAAGAAAAGAAATGAAGGCTCAGTTTCCAAAAGGTAATTCTGCCACTGATGTTTTTGTTTAAGAAATTGGGAAGGTTCTGAAAAGAACAAAGGAGTGCGGGGAGAGGGGCTGCACCGCATCTTTCTACCCATTCCCAAGCCTGAGGAGGACACTCAATGTGATTTGATGTGTCTTTGCTGTAGGAAAAAGTGCTTCCTGTTTGAAAACATGGCTATAAACTCAAACAACTAGCAGGTAGGAGAAGCACCAGGTATGGCTCTTTAGCATACAAACAAGAACCATGAAAAGCTGTATCTGGCTAAAATGTGTCTTCACACACACACACACACACACACCACACACACACACACACACACACACACCCTAACTACACTTGACTCATACAAACAAGAACAATGAAAAGCTGTACACACACACACACACACACACCCTACCTACACTTGACTCACTTTTCTTTGGTTCCTTTCCCTTTCAGACCTAGCAGTTACCAAGATGTGTTCTCTCCCAAACACCGTCCTCCAATTATTTTTCTTCCAACTCTACAGCAGAGCATAACCTTGACAGTAACCAGTGTGTCAGGCTTCTGTTTAGGGACTGAAGGGAGTGGGAGGAAAGTGAATGACAGAACAAATCAGAAAAGGAATTTGGGGCTATTTTTTGTGTGTTTGAGAATCGCCAGGCCAATGAGTTCCAAAAGTGCTTTAGAAACACTTCCCTGTGCAAACATTCCATTTGGTCAGCACTGGGCACAATCATTTTTACAAAAGGCAGAATCCATTTAAAGTCGGTGAACCACCTGACAATTCATCTGGCTCATGTTATCACAACAAAAGCCAAAAAGGGCACTGTGGGTCCACCTCTGGTGTAAAGAGGTAGAGGCAATCATTCTGTAGAAAAGATCAACAATAAAAAACAAAAACAGTAAGACAAAATAATGCCCCCCCACCCATGAGAGAAAGAGAGAGAGACAGCGAGAGAGAGAGAGAGAGAGAAAGAAAGAAAGAGACAGCCAGAGAGAGAAAGAGGGAGAGGGGGAGGGGGAGAGAGAGAGAGAGAAGAAAGGAAGAAAAGAAAATCAAAAACAAAACACCAGATTCCATCCGTAAAAGCTAGTTCTTGGAAGCCAAGTTGTAACTCCTGGACAGCATTTCAGTCCGATTCTGTATTGAGAGAACCATTGCCCACAATCATCTTGCTGTAATTCTTCTGCTGCTCTTCCTTAAAAGTGTCTTTCACCTTTGCTCTCTTTAGCCCTCCATCCCTGGGAAGCAAAAGGCAAAGAAAGAAAAGTTACTCCAGCAGGGCTCAGGTGGTATACAATTGGTAAATCACACAAATTACTACATCCAAGGACCAGGGTTCAAGGCCCCAGTCCCTACAGGCAGAGGGGAAGAGGTTTCACAAGCAGTGGAACAGTGCTACAGGTGTCACTCTTCCGCTTCCCCTGCCTCAATTCTGTCTTTATCATAATTAAAAAATGAAAATATATTTGTAAAAGTGACTCCAGCCATGATTTCAAAGAGCCCCTGATCAGTATGTGTGTGATATGATATGCTGTACCACCAGAAGCTGGCCAGCAGTGGGGTGAGAAGGTGGGCTGGGGTGCAAAAAGGCCCTGGGTTGAGTCTCTGGCCCCAGCCACTAACACTATCCACTATATCCATCATTCTGAGGAAGGAACAATCTCTCATTCTTGACCAAATTTTTAAATAATATAAGTAGCTGAGGTGGGGGGGGGGGTGCTGGGAAGGTCTTAAAACTGAACCATAAAATAGGTCAGAAAGAGAAATAAGAGTGTAGGGGGCTGGGTGGTGGCACACCTAGTTTAGCACACATGTTACAGTGTGCAAGGACCTGGGTTCAAGCCCCCAGTTCCCACCTGCAGGGGGAAAGCTTTGAGAGTGGTGGAGCAGAGCTATAGGTGTCTCTCTGTCTCTCTTCCTCTATATCTCCCCCTTCCCTCTCAATTTCTGGCTACCTCTATCCAATAAATAAATAAAGATAATAAAAATTTAAAAAGGGAAATAGAGTGTATAATTTCACAGAGAACAGATATAGACCCCTAGTTTGTGACAGCAGAATGGGGGTTACCAAGAGAAAACAACACAGAAGGAGGAGGAGGTGGGGGGGCCTGTGACTGGTTGGTGGTATATTTTATAAACATTTAAAAAGATTATGTTGGGAATCGGGCAGTAGCACAGTGGGTTAAGTGCACTTGGCATGAAGCACAAGGACCAACATATCCTGGTTCGAGCCCCCGGCTCCCCAACTGCAGGGGAGTTGCTTCTTTAAGTTAGGGCAGCTTTTTGACCAGTGTGCTTAAATTAAGATTATTTGCCTACCTTCCACACCCCGCCCCCCCCCCAAAAAAAAACCAAGATACTGTTTTTTTTGTTTGTTTTTTCTTTTTTTAAAAAATATTTTATTATTTATTTATTAATGAGAGAGATTGGAGGAGAGAAAGAACCAGACATCACTCTGGTACATGTGCTGCTGGGGACTGAACTCAGGACCTCATAGCTTGAGAGTTCAACACTTTATCCACTGCACCACCTCCCGGACCACTTGTTTTTCTTCACCAGTGGACCTCTGTCCTACTAGAAGACCATTCTAAGTATGTACACAAGAAGTCAGGGTACTGTACATATGTGTGTAGATACCTTCAAGGTAAATGACTTCATTAATCATTAATCAAACATATGCCTAACAAGTTATATTTGGTTCAAAACAGTACCCATTATAAGCAAAACAGGCTCAGAATAAAGCAAAACACAATCACAGGTTGCATTCAACCAACACACTGTCTCTATAAGCAACATTCCTGAAGCCAGACCATGTGGATCTTTGAACTCTGCCCAGGGTGGTGAGGACACAGGCCTGTCTGGGGCAGGAGGTGTCGGCGTGCCTTTGCTTCTTTGAACAACACAAGGAAATAACTGGTATCACCAGGAGGAGACTGGGCTCTTGAGGGCACTCCCTGTTTCCTATTCTTAATATTTTTGATTTAACTGTTCAGAGTGCATTAACTGACAACTTGCTTACTTTCTACTATGCTTGTTTAATTTTAACCCAGCTTGAGCACGAAAGTTTATCAGCAGCTTTCTAAGATGAATGGATCATAGGTTAGCTGGTGGACTCAATGCTGCAAAGGCAGAAGCTGGCCTGACATGCCTGTGTTTTGGGCTCTGGAGTCAAATTCAGGGCACAGTTCACCACACATCCTCAACTTAAAGGCAGATTGTGGTTCACCAGTCTGCCACAGGGTGGGGGAAAGAAAATATCATGGAACAAGGTTACAAATTGACATTGAGTTTCCAGAACTGTCCACAAGAGCCTTTTCCAAATGAGCCAACCTCTAAATAGTAAGAAATAAGGAAGGAAGATGAGATAAGACTGGAGGAAGAGACGAGACAAGAAATAAGGAAAGACAAAGAACTGAGTCCTCCCTCATTTACTGAGGTCCAGGTCAAGATAGACAATGTAAGGCATCTATAAGCAGCATTCCTGAACTCAGAGCATGTGGATCTTTAAACGTTGCCCAGGATGATGAGGAAACAGACCTGCGTGGGGTAGAAGGTCTTTGCGTGCCTTTGCTTCTTTGAACAATACAAGGAAATAACTTAAATCAAGTCAAAGTTTGCCCTTGAGCATTCTGGTTGTGCATCTATAAAAAATGTTTTCGGGAGTCGAGGGAGCCGGGCAGTAGTGCAGCGGGTTAAGTGCAGTTGCTGTGAATCGCAAGGCCGGAGTAAGGGTCCCAGTTCAAGCCCCAGCTCCCCACCAGCAGGGGAGTTGCTTCACAGGTGGTGAAGTAGGTCTGCAGGTGTCTATCTTTCTCTCTGCCTCTCTCAATTTCTCTCTGTCCTATCTAACAACAATGATATCAATAACAACAACAATGAAAAGAGAAAAACAAGGGCAACAAAAGGGAAAATAAATAAATATTTTAAAAATGTTTTTAAAAAATTTATTATATCCGAGAGTTCACACAAGTTGGATATGGAGGGAGGGAGGGGGGAAAGGAGGAGGAGAAAAAAGAAAGAGACAGAGAGGGAGGGTATCACCACTCTAGTACCAGGAATCAAACCAGTAACATCAAACACTCAAGCCCAATGTTCTACCAGCTGGGCTACTTCCCAGGCACATTCTGACGTTACTTTTACACAATTCTCCATCCCAAGTGCTGCTCCCAGTCTCTACCTACAGGTAGGGGGAGTTTCACAAGCAGTGAAGCAGTGCTGCAGATATCTTTCCATCCCTCTCACTACCTCCCTTTCCCTCTTAACTATCTCTATCCAATAAGTAAATAAAAATAAACCATTTCTTTTTAAAAAAAAAAATCAAGGAAAAAACTAACCTAGACACATACATTCATACTCTATTGTAAAGCAGCAAACACACGTGGAAAGGCAATGCACCTATGTTCACTGTAGAGAAGGGGCGAAGTAGGTAGAAATCATTGTCTGTTGTACAACTGAACTTGGTGGCTGGGGAGGTGGTGTAGCAGGCACAGCTCAGGACTTAGAGGCATGAGGTTTGCAACAGGTTTGATCACTCATTCTACAGAGGTCAGAATGATGCTCTGGTTCACTCTCTCATTATTACATTAACTAAAACAATAAAATAAAATTCTATATGGCTTGACAAAGGAAACTGAAAGATTGTGAAGTCCTTTCTTTTTTCTTCTGTTTAGGATAGAGACACAAAAGGAAAGAGAGAGAGATGTGCTGAGACCACAGCACCAAAACTTCTTTCAGTGCAGTGGTGGCTAGACTCAAATCCAGGTTGTCACAGGGCAAAGCAGTGCCCTAAACAAGTGAGCTATGTCTCTGGCCAATAAAGTCCTTTGAAAACAGATTCTGTTTACCTCAAGCTGATCAGGGGTCTGTCCAGTGGCTGACTTATCCTCCACTATTTGTGCAGTCCGTTTATTGAAGCCACTAGTCTATGATTTTTTTTTTTTTTAGAGATTTTTTTGTTTGTTTATGACAGCAAGAAAGAGAGAACCATAACATCACTCTGGCACATGTGATGCCACAGATGAAACTTGGGACTTTATGCTTGAGAGTGCCATCATTTTACTCAATGTGCTACCTCCTGGACAGCACAAGTCTACAATATTTTAATTTAAAAAACTGATGGTATTTGAGTATTTCCTTACCATGGAAGTTCAGTCAGTCCTCCTTGGACAGCAATAGCAGATTTAACTCTATTAGCAAATTGAACTGCATCTTCCCCTTCCTAGAAAAAAAAAATTACAAGTATATCTTGTCTATAGAGATTTTAAACAAGACTACAAAATGTCTCAAAAACCATTTAAATTTGCTTTAAAATTTACATTTTAGCTCAAGTATTTTTTTTAAACATTTTTATTTACTTATTTGGTAGAGACGGTGAGAAGCTGAGAGGAAAATGACAGCTAGAAAGGGGGAGAGACAGGCACCTGCAGGACTGTTGCATTATTTATCAAGTTTTCTCCCCTGCAAGTGGGAGCCAGAGGCTTGAATTTGGTTCCTTGTGCACTGTAATGTGTTCTGAATTAGGTGCACTACCACGTGGCCTCTACTTAAGCATGTTCTATTCTTACTATGTGTGCTTAATCCAGTGTACTACCACCTGGCTGCCAAGCATGGTCTATTCTTGATGCTTGAAAATTTCATTTGTTCCATCAAGAAAATAAAATTTCATCATGCACATGTATTTACTATATTACTTACTGATTTTACCCCAAATACAACATTCCACAATAAACCAAGAACAACTGCAAATGTTACTATGGAGAAGAGTCTCCAAAAGGAAATTGGCCTGATTTGTTTGTGCCTGGACTTTATGCATATGTAATTCTACTATGTTGGGCTGGATTTTTTTTTTTTTTTGCCTTCAGGGTTATCACTGGGGCTCAGTGCCTGCACCAGAAATCCACTGCTCCTGGAGGCCATTTCTCCCCACTCCCCATTTTTTTTTTTTTGGCCAAGTTGTTATTATTGTTATTGCTGTTGAACAGGACAGAGAGAAATCAAGAGAGATGGGGAAGACAGAGAGGGGGAGAGAAAGACAGATACCTGCAGACCTGCTTCACCACTTGTGAAGCAACCTCCCTGCAGGTGGGGAGCAAGGGTGTCGAACCAGGATCCCTATGTCAGTCCCGGTGCTAGACACCATGTGCACTTAACCTGCTGTGCTACCGCCAAGCCCCCGACTTTTTATTCTTTTTATTTTAGAGAGAGAGTGAGAAAGGAAACGAGAGTCAGAGAAAGACAGAGAGAGCTACCCCAGCCCTACTCCACTATTTGGAGAGCTTCCCCCTGGTGCTGTCCATGGTGCTCCCATGCAGTGCTGGAACTTAAATGGGTCTTCTCGCAAGGCAGAAGTATGCTTTGAAGTGTGAACTATCTGCTGATCTCAAAATGAACTGATCCAAACAGAACAAAATGAATTTTTTTAAAAAAATGGCTCATTTGCTGAGAAAGCAGAAAGGAAGTCCAGTTTTTGCTGATAAGAGAAAGATGGTTGCATTTTCAGGTAAAGGTTCCTTGGCCTTGAACTGATTAGATAAAGCACCAAAGATCATCCATTATCTGTGAAATACCTCTCTGGTCATGGGAGGCATGTACCACACATCACAGACGATGGCCCAGCTGGTCATTATTCGAAGCAGGTAGCTCACCATGTTGTATTTACTACTATTCCAAAAGGCGTCACCAAACTGAGGGTTGTACTAGAAGGAAAGGAAAGAGAATGCATAACAGTTCTAATTCAAGTGATAGCTTATTTTACCCATGATAGTACTCACAATGTGACCTCAAACATCACTACCACACTCTAAAAGATGGCATTTCATTTGACAGAAATTATCTAAAAAGCCAACCAAGACAGTACACTTTCAGTATCTAGAGCCACAAAGCAATGTAGGCTACAATTAAATGCCAATCTTCCCACTTAGTTGGAAAGGAGGTTGACACATTACCATGCTCAAAGATTCTGGTTCAAGCCCCCAGGCCCCATCTATAGGGAGAATCTTTGATTGGTTAAGCTGATCTGTAACTTTCTCTCTCTCCTCCTTTCTCAATTTCTTTTTCTTTTATGAAATAAAAAGGAAAACATGGCCACTGAGAATGGTAGACTTGTCATACAGGTACCAAGTCCAAAAGACAACCTTGGTGGCAATAAAAAAATAGTAATAATAGACACCCACCTAGAGAATGACAGGGCAAGATGTAATCAAATGGTGACTCTCAGTAAAGAGTATCCTGCTGTTCCTTAATCTTGCAATAATTTTAATTTAAAATTATTGTGAAATAAAGTTTCTTTTTAAAAAATTTTTACTATTATTATTTATTATCCCTTTTGTTGCCCTTGTTTTTTTATTGTTGTTGTAGTTATTCTTGTTGTTGATGTCGTCATTGTTGGATAGGAGAGAGGAGGGGAAGACAGAGAGGGGGAAAGAAAGATAGACACCTGCAGACCAGCTTCACCACTTGTGAAGTGACTCCCCTGCAGGTCAGGAGCCGGGGGCTTGAACCGGGATCCTTGCGCTTTGTGCCACATGTGCTTAACCCACTGCACTACTGCCCCACCCCCATGAAATAAAGCTTATTAAGGCTCTGCTGTTGTTGTTTATTTGGGAGGATGAGGGAGGGCACTGTCGTGTTACCTTAATTGCAACAGGATGTATGGTTCCTCCAATTTCAAAGCTGCCTTTCTTAAACATCATCACTGAAGTATTATTGATGCAAGTTCCTGCCATGGAAGGGGAGGGTGTGCATGTGTGAATTTTTTTAGGTTAAAAAAACATTATTCTAGTAGACAACAATTTAATGTATTCAAATTTATAAACATTGTATTATCATTTCTCATATCTATTCCTGATTTAGTAGTAGTAGTTAAACAAGTCTACACAGGCTTAATAACAAAGGTAACATGATCTCCACATCTAAAAGAAAAAAAGAAAAGGAAAGAAGGAAATGAAGAAAAAAGGAAGGAAGGAAGGAAAGAAATGGAGGGATAGAGAGAAGGAAGAAGGGAAGGGGGGGGTGAGTACACATGCATAATAATCTATGTTCAAGGTCCAGAACACTACATGGGGAGGCCTGTTGGGTGAAGGGCTGAGAGGTTCACCAGTGGGGAAGTGGTGTTGCCCTGTCATTCTTTCCCCACCCCAAGATTTATCTAGATAGATAGATAAGTCTCTTGCCCTTTATCTAGAGCTGACTAAAGTGTTGGAGTCTTGCAGGCACTGAGTCCCATCTATAACTGTAGTGGCAAAAACAAAAACAAAAAACAGGGACTGACTAGCTCAAAGACCATCCTCTTCCTATAAGAAAGCAGAGAGTAGGACTAAGAATGACAATTCTAGAAGAATCCAACTCCTCAGGGACTTTTGGTGCTTGTTGTGTCAACTACAGCTTGACCCTACCTTGTGGAAATGTATCACAGAGATAGCAGCAATCCTGTCATTAAACATTTCCTCAAGAGAGCAATACTCAAGTTTGGGGAGGAAAAAAAAATAATAAAAATCAGCTACAGCCTGAGATGCAAGCAGTGCTGCTTCTTACCTTCAGGAAAGATCAATATAGGTAATTTTTTCTTATCAGAAATGTGTTCTTTTAATCTGTGAAATAAAATAAACGATCAAAATTCTACCTTTACAAAGGCAGATGGAAACTCTGGTACTTTTTTTTTTTTTTTTTAACATTCTGCTAGCACAAATATAACTGAAAAACAAAAAAAGGACAACCAAAATAAGGTGTGTAAGGAAGGGAAACAAACTAACTTTTGCTCCCCTTTTCATAAAAAAAACTTTAGAAACAGAGGTCAGGGTATTGTTCTGTCACATGCGGTGCCCGGCCTCATGCACTGAGGCACTGCACCACTTCCTGGGGTCCAAGTTGGCACTTTTCTTAGAAAATTTAAAAATAGGCCCAGTGAAATAGCTTGCCTGGATAATGTGTCTGCTCTGACAGGAGTATGACCCAAGTGTTATTTCAGTCTCCACTGTGCCGAAGGAAACTTTAGTGCTGAGAAGTCTTTCCCCCTCTGGTTCTGACTCTCTCTCTTCCTATCTGATATTTACTCTATCTTAGTTTCTCTTGTTTCAAAAAATGAGTGGTTCTAAATGTCTTCTGGCTACTCTTTAAAAAGATGTTTAGATAGGGGGTTGGATGGTGGCGCAGCTGGTTAAGCACAAAGACCAGTATAAGGATCGCGGTTCGAGCCCCCGGCTCCCCACCTGCAGGGGAGTCATTTCACAGGCGGTGAAGCAGGTCTGCAGGTGTCTATCTTTCTCTCCCCCCCTCTGTCTTCCCCTCCTCTCTCCATTTCTCTCTGTCCTATCCAACAACAGACGACATCAACAACAACAATAATAACCACAACAAGGCTACAACAACAAGGGCAACAAAAAAAAGAAAAAAAAAAAAAAGGCCTCCAGGAGCAGTGAATTCATGGTGCAGGCACTGAGGCCCAGAAATAACCCTGGAGGCAAAAAAAAAAAAAGTCTAGATAGTGCTATGACAAGAACTCCGAGTCCTGTGCTGGAGGTGCATACCCCGCTCACCCTGTCCTCTCAGGTCCTCATGGAAGAATGGGACAACAGGTGCTGGGCCCATGTACCTGTGACTAGTAAGTACAAGAAGACTTGGAGAGAAATTTCCTTTTGAATACATACCATATGGTCATAGTTCTTTCTAAAACATTTAAAATGGGGGGGGGGGGGGTGTTAGATAGCATAATGGTTATGCAGAGACTCTCATGCCTGAGGCTCTAAAATCCCAGATTCAATCCCCTGCACCACCATAAACCAGAACTGAAAATTGCTCTGGTTAAAATAAATTAATTAATTGATTAGTTAATTAATTAATTAAAGGTCTCAGGTCAAAAGCCGCTTTGTCCAAAAAAAAAAAAAAAAAAAAAGGGTTTCTGGGAGCTGGTCTTGGTTCAAACAGGGAGGTTCTTTCTCTGTTGCATAAAGAGCAGTAGCTCTGTCTCTGTCAAGCTAGACTTACTATAACTATGGGACTGTAAGGACATTCGGCAAAGACCTAAGCAGCTGTTCAGCAAACAGTTACCAAATGTTTAATCTTCCAGGTAAGTCACCTTTAGCTTTGATTATTCAGTGATTGGACTGTGCCCAAATCATTGCAATGCAGACTTAATGAGCCTTCTGACTTCATTTCAGACCCCACTATGACTATATAACTAATTGTTTTACAACTACCTAAGACAGTGATTCACCAGGAGAAAAAAAAATGCAGCCACAAACAGAGCTCCGCATTTTAGTTTCAGACTTTAGTACTTAATCCTCTCTGGCAGGAAGCTCAAGAGTTAACAGCTTTTTGCTACCCCAATGAATACTGGGTAATGCAACTGCTTACCTCTTAGTTACTAGGTGTCGATCCTTCATTTCTGAGCGTTCAAACCAGACATGTGGACAAGCCTTAACCATAGCTCTCTGAATAATTCCCATCAATCCACCATGAACCTGGCCCACCTAGAAATTGTATTAAAAAAAAAAAATGTAGAGGCATAGGTGTCCAAAGAAACATCTTGCAATATTTCACTTTTTTATCACCAGAAGTTTCCTATCCCTCATTCAAAGAAAACATTGGCGGCATTCTATTGGCTGAACTTCTTGTATGTCCAAAGGACATAAGTGACCAAGCAAGCAAAGGATTTTCTTTGGCAGTACTTTTAGCTGCTAAACTATGTTACTGCACTATCTGGCCTTAAAAGACTAAAGGTCCTGGAAGTTGGGAGGTAGTGCAGCAGGTTAAGCACAGGTGGCACAAAGGACTGGTGTAAAGATCCTGGTTCGAGCCCCTGGCTCCCCACTTGCAGGGGAGTCGTTTCACAAGTGGTGAAGCAGGTCTGCAGGTGTCTTTCTTTCTCTTCCCCTCTCTGTCTTCCCCTCCTCTCTCCATTTCTCTCTGTCCTATCCAACAACGACAACATCAATAACAACAACAGTAATAACTACAACAATAAAATAACAAGGGCAACAAAAGGGAATATTAAAAAAAAAAAAAAAGAGTAAAGGTCCTCTGGGTAGAGGGTGAGGATGGATGCTCAGTATCATGGGGAAGGGGGGGAGAGAAGGGAGAGAATGGGATGGGACAGTCTTTTGGTAGTGAGAATGGTGTTTATGTACATTCCTATTAACTTGTGGTCATATAAATCACTAATTAATATGAGAGGGGGAAACTTGATTGAATATCTCAAACTTTTTAATGCACAGACCATAGGCTGAGTTTTTGAAATGTTGACTCTCCTAAAAGCTTAGACCAGGGAGAACAGAAGTAACTGGTGGCATTACTGCATAAGACACACCTATATATAATGTCAAAAGACATAAATATGGTGATGTTGTGTATGACACAGCAAATCCTAACAATGGGATTTTCAAAGTTAACCCAATTGCCAAATAATTTTATTATAGCCCCAATCCTGGAACCTCTAGGGTGGAGCTCACTTTGTTCCATGCTTCTCTCAATTCATACCAAATGATAGTGCATCTGCTGATCCCAACTTAATCAACACAACTGGTACCACCTCAGCATGCTTCAGAATGTGTCCAGAGATGTCAGCATGAAATGTCAACCCACTAGCCTCATCATTTGTGTAAGACTTTTCCTTTCTCATAGGATTCTCTAATTCCATTTCTGGTGGTTCACTTCCTAACAAAGTCCCAAAACCTAGATATAGATCAGGTCCCATGAGATTAGAGCATATGTTCACATGTCCATAAATTAGGGCAAAATATTTACCTGAAAGCAAAAGTGCACAATAATCTGCAGTGAGTCAGTATATGCAGCAAGCAAGTAGAAAGAACTAAAAAGACACCATAAAGTTCCTAATGAAATAGTTTCTACTTAGACTTAGATACCCTCCTCACCTACTTCCTATTATACTTCCCTCAGTTACTCCAAAGCTAACCTTATCAAAGTAAGGACCGCAAAAGCTGAATAAGGGCAAGAGACTGGCATACTTTAATGATGACCCTTTAGTCACTATCAGGCCACCCCATCAGCTGGGGCCCTATTCAGGGAGTCCCGGGATTCCCAAACAGACATGATGGACCTAGTCTTTGAATAGATCCTCTCTCCATTGTTACTGGTCATCTTTATCAGGAAAAACACAATAGACCCATCTGTGGGGCCCCATAGGAGCTTACCCTTAATGTGAATCAACAACAGTAGAGAATGTTCCATCCTCCGAAGGGAGGCTGGACAACATACTCTATGTTCCACCTGAGGAAGATGGGTCCTTAAATTGGGGCAGCTTGGAATGTTCCTACTCCTTACCACAGAATGTAAGCTCAGACCTACAGGAATGCAGAGGTCACATAGGCTCCTAAGCTGAATATGGGTCCCAGATCAGATCAAATCGATGAGGTTTACAGTCAACAATACTTATACGGCGTTCCCATATTTGGAAGCTACTTTCTTCCCTAATCCAGCTTTCTGGTCCTTTTTTCTTTTTCTAGCCATGATATCATCTCCCCAGACTATAACTTGGATCCACCTGTATATCAGATGTCAGGCTCAGAAAAGAAAAAAAAAAAAAAAAAAAAACCTAGTATAGTCATGGTCCAGGAGGTGGCACAGTGGATAAAGCGTTGAACTCTCAAACATGAAGTCCTGAGTTCAATCCCCAGCAGCCCATGTACCAGAAAGATATCTGGTTCTTTCTCTCTTTCCTCCTATCTTTCTCATTAATAAATAAATAAAATATTTAAAAAAAACCCACTAGTATAGTCATGGGACCTTTGGAATATAACTAAAATAGGCCTACTAACTATCTACAAAAGGGAGACCCCCAAATCTTCAACTGAACTATCCCAGCCTTTATGTTCATGATTAGTCAACAATTTGTTTGGCTTTATATGTTAACTCTTTTTTCAGCCACCAGGTTCCACATGCTACCATGATGCCAACCGGACTTCCCTGGACAGACAACCACACCAATGTGTCCTGGTGCTACCCCTTCCCCAGAGTCCCACCTCACTAGGGAAAGAGACAGACAGGCTGGGAGTATGGATGGACCTGCCTATGCCCATGTCCAAGCAATTGCAGAAACCAGACCTTCCACCTTCTGCACACCATAATGACCCTGGGTCCATACTCCCAGAAAGATAAAAAATAGGAAAGCTATTAGGGGATGCGATAGGATACAGAGTTCTGGTGGTGGGAATTGTGTGGAGCTGTACCCCTCTTATCTTATGGTTTTTGTCAGTGTTTCCTTTTTTTTAAAAAAGAATTTATTTATTTATTTATTTATTTTATTTATGAGAAAGAAAGGAGGAGAGAAAGAACCAGCTATCACTCTGGTACATGTGCTGCTGGGGATGGAACTCAGGACCTCATTCTTGAGAGTCTAGTGACTTAGCTACTGTGCCACCTCCCAGACCACCAGTGTTTTCTTTTTATGAATAAATTTTTTTTAAAAAAAGTTCCTTCAAGTTAGTAGAGATAAAAGAAATGCAGACCACAATGAACTGACATTTCTCACCTAACAGACTGACAAAGATTCAAAAGCTTGACAATGCACTGAAGTCCAGGCAAAGCACGCCCACACTGCCATACCTTGTTTGGGCTGGGGAAGTTATGACATCCAGGGAAAGGAATTTAGCAATATCTATCTAAAAGACATAAACATTTACCAATCAACTCAATAACCCCCTTTCTCATTTTACACTTTATTTGCTATAAATAGAAAAACATTGAGAGGGAAGGGGAAGAGGGAGAGGGGAAGGGGAAGAGGGAAGGGGAAGAGGGAGGGAAAGAGGGAGAGAGGGAGGGGGATGGGGGTGGGAGGAAGATAGGAAGGAAGGAAGGAAGGAAGGAAGGAAGGAAGGAAGGAAGGAAGGAAGGAAGGGAGAAACCACTCGCAGCACTGCTTCCCCACTTGTGAAGCTTTCTTCCTTCTGCAGGTGAGGACAGGGGACTTAAACCCAGCTCCTTGCACACTGTAACATGGCCGGCCCCTCAGTAACTCCCTTTCTAGTAATTTACCTTGAAACTATAAGTCAAAAAAGAAAGAGAAAGAAAGAAAGAAAGAAAGAGAGGGAGGGAGGGAGGGAGGGAGGGAAGGAAGGAAGGAAGGAAGGAAGGAAGGAAGGAAGGAAGGAAGGAAGAAAATACCTGGGCATGAGATTTTTCACTGTTGCCTTTAAGAAAAAAAAAAGTATTCCACATGCAGAAGGAAGAGAGGTGAAGCAGAGCTGTAGGTCTCTCTCTCTCTCTACCCTGCCCCTTCCCCCTTGATTTCTGGCTGTCTCTATCCAAAATGAAGATAGTAAAATAAATAAATAAATAAATAAGTAAGTAAATATTTAGAAAAAATAATAACGAAATTCTAAAGCCTCTCACCAGAAACAAAGATCAACTCCAAATGGATCAAGGACCTGGATGTTAGACCAGAAACTATCAAATATTTAGAGGAAAATATTGTTGGAACACTTTCCCACCCAAACCTCAAGGGTATCCTTGATGACACAAACCCAATTGCAAAGAAGACTTAATCAAAAACAAATCAATGGGACTACATAAAAACAATTTTAAAAAAAAAAAACAAAGGCCTTTAAAACCCAATTAATGATTGCATAACCCAGCAGCATTAAAATACTAGCACTAGTACCTGCAACCACTACCTCCAACCTGCAGCTGACATGTAACCAACGTCAGTTCTCCAGAGATGCCATCCCAGAAAAGCATGCAAAGGTTTAGTCACAAAAGCTGATGGGCAAAACAAAACCCACCTGCTCTCAATGAAGCCCAAGCCACCAGCAGCAGATATGAAAAGAGGACTCCCGTGGTCCGGGAGGTGGTACAGTGGTAAAGGTTTGGACTCTCAAGCATGAGGTCCTGAGTTTGATCTCCGGAAGCACATGTGCCAGAGTGATGTCTGGTTCTTTCTCTCTCCTCCTATCTTCCTCATGAATAAATAAATAAAATCTTAAAAAAAAAAAAAAAAAGAGGACTCCCTAACGTCCCTTGCACAGCACCCTAGTCCTCATACTAGATAGGTGAATACCTGACTCGAACATAGAGAAGACACAGAGCAGAAAGTCTTTCGAGGGGACAGATAAAGAAGTGCCAAAATGTGGCTTATCCACATAAAAAGTCTTCTGGAGTATTTTACTTTGTTGGGTGCTTTGTGGTTTGTTGTGGCTTTTCCCCAATCTAAGACTGTAGACAAGAACAAGGAGGACAACATGGTGTCAGCATCAGCCTTTCTTGTTTGACCTTTATTAAAAGACTCAGTTTTGTTTGTCTGTTTTCTTTTTTTTTTTAAGCTTTTGTTTTTAAAGATTTTATTTATTTATTTATGAGAAAGATAGGAGAGAGAAAGAACCAGACATCACTCTGGCACATGTGCTGCCGGGGATCAAACTCGGGACCTCATGCTTGAGAGTCCAAAGCTTTATCACTGTGCCACCTCCAGGACCACTGTTTGTCTGTTTTCTAATACTTATTTTTTACTTTTATTTAATTATGTATTTATTTATTTGTTATCGGATAGAGAAAGTGAGATGGGAGGGGAAGACACAGAGAGGGAAAGAGACAGAAAGATACCTGTAGCCCAGCTTCAACACTTATGAAGCTTCCCCCAGCAGGCGGGAGCCAGGGGGCTTGAATCTGTGTCCTTATGCACTATAGGGTGTGTATTTAACCAGCTGTGCCACCTCTTGGCCCCCTAATATTTATTACTAGGATAATTATTTATCAGATAGAGGCAGAGAGAAATAGGAGGGGTGGAAAAACATCTGAGCACTGCTTTACCACTTGTGAAGCTTTCCCCTTATAGGTGAAGACTGGTGGCTTGAACCTAGGTCCTTGAGCACTGTAATGTGCGCACTCAACCACTGTAATGTGTGCACCATTACCCAGCCCTGGTTTTTGATTTTTAGGTGCACATAACTCTCCGAAAGGAGATAGAGTTGACTGATAAGAGATGTAGGAGAAAAACAGAGGAAGATTTCAATTCCTCTAAGATCTATTAAACACTACAGGGAGTTTAGAAAGAGTTGACTTAGGAGTCGGGCAGCAACACAGCGGGTTAAGCACACGTGGTGCAAAGCACAAAGACCAGCGTAAGGATCCTGGTTTGAGCCCCTTGCTCCCCACCTGCAGGGGAGTCACTTCCCAAGTGGTGAAGCAGGTCTGCAGGTGTCTTTCTATCCCCTTCTCTGTCTTCCCCTCCTCTCTCCATTTCTCGCTGTCTTATCCAATAACGATGATAACAACAATAGCAACAACTACAATAAAATAACAAGGGCAGCAAAAGGGAATAAATAAATAAATATTTTTTTAAAAATAAGTTGACTTAAGTTCTATCCAGTTCAAGTATGTCTACATTTCAGTAAGATCACTGTTTATGGGGCAGGGGAGACAGCATAATAGTTATGCAAAGACTTTCATGCCTGAGGCTCCAAAGTCCCAGAATCAATCCCCAGTACCACCATAAGCCAGAGCTGAGTCTCTTTCTATCTTTCTGGATCTCTCATTAAAGTAAATAAATTAAATTAAATTAAATTTTTAAAAAATCATTGTTTATGCCATACATCAGATAAGAGTTTAGTAACCAACATATATAAAGAGCTTAACAGACTCAACAACAAGACAACAAATAACCCCATCCAAAAATGGGGGGAGGACTTGGACAGAATATTCACCACAGAAGAGATCCAAAAGGCTGAGAAACACATGAAAAAATGCTCCAAGTCTCTGATTGTCAGAGAAATGCAAATCAAGACAACAATGAGATACCACTTCACTCCTGTGAGAATGTCACACATCAGAAAAGGTAACAGCAGCAAATGCTGGAGAGGGTGTGGGGTCAAAGGAACCCTCCTGCACTGCTGGTGGGAATGTCAATTGGTCCAACCTCTGTGGAGAACAGTCTGGAGAACTCTCAGAAGGCTAGAAATGGACCTACCCTATGACCCTGCAATTCCCCTCCTGGGGATATATCCTAAGGAACCCAACACATCCATCCAAAAAGATCTATGTACACATATGTTCTTGGCAGCACAATTTGTAATAGCCAAAACCTGGAAGCAACCCAGGTGTCCAACAACAGATGAGTGGCTGAGCAAGTTGTGGTATATATACACAATGGAATACTACTCAGCTGTAAAAAATGGTGACTTCACCGTTTTCAGCCGATCTTGGATGGACCTTGAAAAAATCATGTTGAGTGAAATAAGTCAGAAACAGAAGGATGAATATGGGATGATCTCACTCTCAGGCCGAAGTTGAAAAACAAGATTAGAAGAGAAAACACAAGTCCAACCTGAAATGGAATTGGAGTATTACACCAAAGTAAAAGACTCTGGGGTGGGTGGGTGGGTGGGGAGAATACAGGTCCATGAAAAATGATGAATGAAATAGTGGAGGTTGTATTGTTAAATGGGAATCTGGGGAATGTTATGCATGTAAAAAAAAAAAAAAAAAGAAGAAGAAGTAGAAACGCAAAGCAGAAATTGACTGAGTTTGGAGTATGGCACCAAAGTAAGAAAGCAGAAGTATACTAGAGTTTGCAGTGAGTACCTCCCTAATACTTCCTCTCCACTTTTCCAAGCTTTGGGTCCATGATTGCTCAACAATCTGTTTGGCTTTGTATGTTAACTCTCTTTTCAGTCATCAGGTTCCAGGTGTCATCAGGATGCCGGCCAGACTTCCCTGGATTGAAGACCCCACCAATATGTCCTGGAGTTCAGCTTCCCCAGAGACCCATCCTACTAGGGAAAGAGAGAGGCAGACTGGGAGTATGGACCGACCAGTCAACGCCCATGTTCAGCGAGGAAGCAATTACAGAAGCCAGACCTTCTACCTTCTGCAACCCTCAATGACCCTGGGTCCATGCTCCCAGAGGGCTAGAGAATGGGAAAACTATCGGGGGAGGGGGTGGGATACGGAGATTGGGCGGTGGGAATTGTGTGGAGTTGTACCCCTCCTACCCTATGGTTTTATTAATTAATCCTTTCTTTAATAAAAAAAAAAATAAAATAAATAAATAAATAAAAGAAAAAAATCATTGTTTATAGCTTTAACCATAATAGCTGTTTTGGTTTGTTTTGTTTTTTTTTTTTAAATCATGGATTACATAGCTTAAATAACTATGGCAGGGGACCAGACAGTGGCACACCTAGTTAACTGCACATATTACCCAGCACAACGACCTGGGTTTGAATCTGGCTCACCACCTCCAAGGGGGTCTACTTCAAAAGCAGTGAGGTAGGTCTGCAGGTGTCTATCTTTCTCTCCCTCTCTCTATCTCCCTGTCCTCATTCAATTTCTCTCTGTTCTATCTTGAAAAAAAAAAGTGGGGGTAGATAGCATAATTATTCTGCAAAGAGACACTTGTACCTCAGGCTCCAAAGTCCCAGGTTCAATCCCCACACCACTGTAAGTCAGAGCTGAGCAGTGCTTTGGTTAAAAAATAAAAAAATAACAAAAATAAATATTTATTTTAAAAAATAGGAAGAAAAAAAAGCTATGACAGTGTAAGTCAGTGACTTTCTAGTTCTTAAAGTTTCCATTTGCTTTGTGAGAGAGAGAAACCAGAATTCTCTCTGGCACATGCAGCACCTGGAATTGCGCGTGTAAGACTTCACACGTGCACATCCTGTATTCAGCACTGAGCTGCCTTCTCAGCTGCGGAGCTACTTTCCTCCAGGGTTATCAATACAAATCCACTGCTCCTAGAGGCCATTATTTCCATTTTGTTGGATAAGACAAAGAGAAATCGAAAGAGGAAGGGAAGACAGAGAGGGGGAGAGAAAGATAGACACCTGTAGACCTGCTTGACTGCTTGTGAAGCGACGACTCCCCACCCCTGCAGGTGGGGAGCCGGGGGCTCCAACTGGGATCCCTGCACAGTCTCTATGCTTCGCTGTGCTATTTCCCAGGGCCCCAAGAGCTACTTTCTGATATGCAACTAACTTCCTTTTGGGGGGCAAAATAACCTACAATAAAAAATGTGCCTGATCCATGAAATCTATCCGGGAGTTGCTCTTACCATAGCATAGCATCCATCTGTTGCCAAGATCAAAACATCTATAGGGGAAGTGTGGTTCGCAACACAAATGCCGCCTTTCTTGGGCCGGTACTCTCTGCAATTACAAATATCAATTAAGGATCTCGTCTTGAAAGGTGGCTATTGATCTGCACAAAAGCAAGGAAGAAACTCACCCTATTTTGCTGAATTAACATCACCTTCAATGATCGGGGTGAAGGAAAAAGACTATAGGATTCTGTTGGAAGGCTCAGTTATGGAATTTTGGAAGTGACAGGACTGAGCACAGACAGCAGGTCTCCCCAGGTTCCAACCTTAATCCTCCCATCATGCCCCAGGGCTGTCATTGTCATCATTTTTCAAAATACTGAGAAGCAGTTCAAAACTTGACTTTTAGCTATGCGACCCTATACAACCTTGGCCTAGAGATTCCATTTCTTCGCCTGGAAAACAGAGTGATAGTACACAGCCCTGGTCTGCACACTAGAGAGGTCCAAAAACTAGGTGTCACACATATATTATTAAGCTCCTTGTGCAGAAAGATTGGTTCCACATACAGGAATCTCGAAGAGAAAGGCAGGCAGTGGCAAGCAGACACTCACTTGTTGTGGTAGTGAATGGTACCAGAGAGGGCTCGCACACAGATCCGGCAGCAAGTCAGGTGCACCAGTTCACTCAGGAAGCTTTTGAGACTGAAGGGAAGAGAAAAAATTTTATGGTGCAGTTCTGGGTTTCCTATCAACAAACCACACAGTGACAGTATGAGTGAGCAGCACACAGTTCTACTCCTGAGACTCATTCAGGACAAAACTCAAGAAAGGAGCTCTCACCCTTCTAAACTATCTACCAGTCAATTCCACCAGACCTGTCTGATAAATCCATGCCCCAGAATGCCTTGGTCTTGCTCTCATGAACCTGACAATCCTATGTGCCTGTCTTTTCTCAGTGCACTCTTGGTTTTCATACCCTCTTTGAGAAAATGACTTATTTATATAGAAGTATGGTGAGAAATCACATAAAGATTATGAAGATGAAGTCAAGAGAATCTGAATCCAAGTATCCTGAGGTAATAGTAAACTGATGCAGACATTGGACTCAACCAAATGGCCTCTTTGCTAGCAGAGTCAGAGGCTTGGCTGGGAAGAAGGAAACATTTTACCTGCTATTAGGAAGCTGCCCAACCAGTGTAGTTCCTGCAACCAACAAACTGATTCCAATGACAGCTAAGGTGATCCTGAACAAAGAAAAAGAAAAGGCAATGTAAGTGTTGGTTGAATAGCAGGGGGAACAGCAATAAAGCTGAAAGTTCATAAATGATGACATAAATAAGGTATGCGGAGCCGGGTGGTGGCACACCTGGTTAAGTGGACATGTTACAGTGCACAAGGACCCAGGTTTGAGCCACTGGTCCCTAACTGCAGGGTGAAAACTTCACAAGTGGTAAGGCAGTGCTACAACTTTCTCTCTCTGTCTCTCTCTCTCTCCTCTCTAAATTTTTATTATAAATTTATTTATTTATTGGATATAGTCAGAAATCGATAGGGAAGGGGGAAATAAGAGAGGGAAAGAGACAGAAAGACACCTGCAGCATGGCTTCACCAGCTGCAAAGTTTTCCCCATGCAGGTGGGGGCTGGGGATTCAAACCTGGGTCTTTGTGCATTAAAGTATGTACACTCAACCATGTGTGCTACCACTCTGTCCCTCTCGTTTGCTCTCTATCCCCCTACCCTCTCAATTTCTGGCTGTCTCTGTCTAATAAAGATAAAAATAATTTTAAAAAGTAATGAAAATAGTGGTCCGGGAGGTGGTGCAGTGATTAAGCTTTGGACTCTCAAGCATGAGGTCCTGAGTTCGATCCCCAGAAGCACATGTGCCAGAGTGATGTCTGGTTCTTTCTCTCTCCTCCTATCTTTCTCATTAATAAATAAAATCTTTTTTAAAAAAGTAATGAAAATAAGATATGAAATATCTATATTATAAAGAACTAGGCTACCTTATATATCCTCACATAAAAAAAAAAAGGTTCTTAGTACATTTTGAAGGTGGGGGGAACAAAGTAAGATTCAATTTAATACAGAATATAAAGGTGGCAGGTGGTGGCTCACCTGATTAAGCGTACATGTTACAATACTCAGAGATTGAGGTTCAAGTCCCCAAGCCCCTGCAGGGGGGAAAGCTTTGAAGCTGTGGATCAGGGCTGCAGGTGTCTTTCACTTAACCTTACTATCTTCCCCTTACTTCTCAGTTTCTCTGTCTCTATCAAATAAGTAAATATAAATAAGTAAATCTTTAAAAAAAATACACAGAGTATGATACTATGTTCCAAATACCAATCAGTAAATGCATACGAAAGGTCTGGAAAAAGACTGTCAAGTTCCATCTGCCTAAATACCAAAGATCTAAGACGGAAAGAGAAGGGAACAAAGTTAAGGAAATAAATTCTTGCCCTATTTTTCAGAACTATTTTAATTTCATTTATTTAATTATTGGAGCAGTGCTCCGCTCTGGTTTATGTTGTTACTGGGTACTAAGCCTAGGATCTTAGCGCCTCAGGCATGAAAAGTCTTTTGCACACCCATGATGCTATCTATATCTCTGGCTTAACTGCTTTTAAATACAGATATATTCTATAATGGAGTCATTTCAGATTCAATTTGTTACCTTATTATTTTGTTGAATATACTATGGGGCTGTTTTATACTGTGGTGTGGCTATAAATGGAGTTTCACAAAGACAGGAAAATAACGTGCTCTCTTGTGGACAAATGGTGGGACAAAAGAGTACAAATAAAAAAATTAAATACTTCCAAAAAAATGAAATATTTTCTTCGTTATTTATTGGCTAGAGACAGAGAAATTGAGAGGGAAGAGGGACACAGAGGAGGAGAAAGAGATCTACAGCACTGCTTTACTGTTCGCGAATCTTTTCCTTTGCAGGTGAGAACCAGGGACTTGAACCCATATCCTCGTGCATTATAATGTGCACTCAGCCAGGTGTGCCACTGCCTAGCCCCTACAAATCAAAATTTTCTCAAAGGAGTTACAATTTTATAACAAATAACAAGGAAAATTACTTAATGGAAGTTTTAAATAGGAACACCAGTATCACCATGTAGTAACCCTTTTATGCACAGCTACCTTCATAAGGTTCTAGAACTGAGAATTTAGTAAAAAGAAAAAAAACTTGATATTTTACTAAAAAAAAAAAAAAAGCTAGCTGACAATACTTACAGCGTGTGTGTGTGTGTGTGTGTGTGCGTGTGTGTGTGTTTGTGTGTGTGTGTGTGTTTGCGCTTTGTTTCTGAAAGTGCTTTTAATATATGTTCCAATCACTTCAAAAGGAAAACAGCTGGGGCCAGGCAGTAGCTCAGCGGATTAAGCGCACATGGAGCAAAGCACAAGGACCGGTGTAATGATTCCAATTAGAGATCTCAGCTCCCCACTTGCAGGGGGGGTCGCTCCAATGGCGGTGTAGCAGGTCTGCAGGTGTCTTTCTCCCCCGTCTTCCCCTCCTCTCTCCATTTCTTTCTGACCTATTTAATAACAGCAGCAGCAGCAGCAACAGTAACAACAACATTAACAATAACATAGGGCAACAAGGGCAACAAAAAAAATGGGGAAAATGGCCTCCAGAAGCAGTGGATTCATAGTGCAGACACCAAGCCCCAGCAATAACCCTGTAAGCAAAAAAAGAAAAAAAGAAAGAAAGAAAAAGAAACCAGTGATTTTAGTAATGTAAAAGTATTACTCAAAAAAGAAAAAGTTGAGATTTAAAACTCAAAATAAATTAAACTTTTATGTAACCTGTTGAAGTGTTAACCTTGTACAAGTATTGATTTTATACCTTTTAACATAGCAATCTGAGGTTTGCATTCAATTTTCTTAATTTTTTAAGGTTTTATTTATTAATGAGAAAGATAGGAATAGAGAGAGAAAGAACCAGACATCACTCTGGTACATGTGCTGCCAGGGATTGAACTCAGGATCTCACACTTTAAGAGTCTAAGGCTCTATCCACTGTACCACCTCCTGGACCATCTAGAAGCCATTTATCATTGCAACAACTAGATGAGTGACTAGTCCCAACAATCGAGTATGCAAAATGTTAAAATACTATCTTGCCCTACTGAGAATCACTTGTTTCTCCATATATCAGAAATGGTTATATTTTCACATGTTCAACATTTGGGGCCAAGCCTAGTGACAACTTCTGTTTATTAGATTAACAGGCCTGAAAATTCTATTTTCCAGATGACATGAAGAACCAATGGGAGAACTCTTATAGATGTCATGATGTTTTAGATGTGATTTGTTTCTAAGTGTTTTACTAAGATATAATTCATATAACATGTGACTCATCAATTTAAAGCATACAGTTGTGCAAAAATTATCACGATCAATTTTACCACTATGTATCTTTTAAATGCTCACTTTGCAGTGACTGTGTCTTTCAGAAAGAGAAGATGCAAGAGTTCGTACACAGTAGACAGACAGTAGACATAGACAGGTGATAGAAGTTTAGTTTTAATATGTTCATTCCACTTTAAGAATAAAATCAAGATAATGGAAGTTCTCACTACAGACTGGGAGTTACCTTTCCTTCTCCCTTCTCTTCATTCAGAGAGAGAGAGAAAGGGAGGAGAGAGAGAGAGAAGAGAAAGAGAGAGAGAGCGTGTGTGTGTGTGTGTGTGTGTGTGTGTGTGTGTGTGTGTGTGTGTGTGTGTGTGTGTTTTTCACACCCTAATGATTGTACCCATCCAGGATAACTTTTCCAGACAAAAAGAGAGACTTCTGGGAGAAAGGGAAAGAAATGACAACACCAATGCTTTCTTGGATGAGGTGAGGATTGGGCATGGACATGACAAAGCAACTCACTATCTCAGTAAGCCCTTTTGCTGGCCTACACAGAAAATTCCTAGAAAGTGGCAATTTAAATTTTGCTTCCTGTACACCTACGGATAGTCTTGTGTGCCACAAAAAACAGGACCCCACTTTGGGCAATTAAGTAAAATGTAAATTGAAATCTTGAAGCTCACTTTATAATCACTGAAATGAATCCCAAAAGATAGTGAAACAGAGAGAGAGAGATGATTGATGAAAGATTGACAGAAAGAAATGGGGGTGGGGGAGAGAAGAGATTTAAAAAAAAAAAGATGCGACGGTTGTGTTTTTCTTTTCTTTTTCTTTTAGAAAATGTACATTTGTCTACACTTAAGCAATCTCTTCTGAATGAGGCAAGTATAGGCCACCCAAGGGAATGGTAAGGAGGTTTCGATTTCTGTGCCAGCTTTAGTTGGCTGGTAACAATTGCCTGAAAAGATGTATTGAGATGGTGCCAAGGTCATGACCAGGGAAATGAAGCAACACAATCAACAGCAAGATCAAGGGTGACACATGTACAAGGGTGATACATGTACAAGGACCTGCAGGCATCAGGAGAAGTGAACCATGGCCAGTTGCAGCTTTACCTCTCTGCCCTGTGCTGCCTTTTCCACACTAGTTTCAACAAACTAGGCTGAAGGGAAACTCCTCATAAGGCCACACTCAAACTGAGGCTGAAAGGCAACCCTAGAGTGGGGAACTTAGAATAAGAAAAGCCAGTAAGGGGAGGGGGGCACCTGGGTGGTGATACACCCAGTATGCACACTCAAGACCTGGGCTCAACCTGCGGGGGGCGGGGGGACCTCCACTAGAAGTGAAGAGTGCTGCAGGTGTCTGTCTCTATCTCCCCTCCCACTCTCCATATTTATTGCTCTGTACTATCAAATAAATGAAATAGTCTGGGCTGGGCACCCAGTTAAGTGCACATAGTACTAAGTCCAAGAATCCAGGTTCGAGCTCCTCGCTCCCCACCTGCAGGGGGAAGCTTTGCAAGCAGCAAAGCAGGTCCACAGGTATCTCTCCATCTCTCCCCTTCCTCTCTCAATTTCTCTCTGTCCTATCCAATTAGAAGAAGAAGAAGAAGAAGAAGAAGAAGAAGAAGAAGAAGGAGAAGGAGAAGGAGAAGGAGAAGGAGAAGGAGAAGGAGAAGGAGAAGGAGAAGGAGAAGGAGAAGGAGAAGGAGAAGGAGAAGGAGAAGGAGAAGGAGAAGAAGAAGAACAGAAAGGGGAATTCAAAGCAGGAGTTGACTGAATTTGGAGTAGGGCACCAAAGTAAAAACCCTGGGTGGAGGGTGAGGGTGGATGTTCAGCTTCATGGGGGGAGGGGTGAAGGGAGGAATGAGACACAGTCTTTTGGTGGTGGGAATGGTGTTTATGTACACTCCCATCAATTTGTAGTTTATAAAGCACTATTCAATTAATATGAGAGGGGAAAAATTGATTGAATGTCTCAAACTTTTAAAACACAGACTGAGTCTTTTTAATACACATGTTGACTCTTAAAAGCTTAGTCCAGGAAGAACAAAAGCAACTGGTGACATAGCTTTATGCAAATAATGTCAAAGGACATCAAATATGGTGACGGTGTGTATGATACAGAAAATCCTAACAAAGGGATTTTTCAAAGTTAACCCAATTGCCAAACAATGTGATTATTGCAATAACTATCTATTGTCTTCTTGAACCCTAAGGCAACAGGAATCTCCTGCTTCCTCTATAGAGCCTATGTTTCTCCCAATCCTGGAACCTCTGGGGTGGGGCTCGCTTCCCTGCATGCTTCTCTCAAACCAGGCCGAATGATATTGCATCCGCCGATTCCAACCTAATCAATGCAACGAGTACCATCTCAGCATGCTTCACCTAAGACTGTGTACAGAGACATCAGGCATGGACTGCCAACCCTTTACCCTCATCACTCGGGTGAGACCTTTCCTAATTAAAAAGAGAAAAAAAAATGGCCTCCAGGAGTCATGGATTTCTAGTGCCAACACGGAGCCCCAACAATAACTCTGGAGGCAAATCATCATCATCATCATCATCATCAAATAAATATTTTTAAAAAGAAGCGGGCCGAGTGGTGACACATTTGGCTGAGTGTGTGTGGCACAATCTGCAAGGACCTGGGTTCAAGCCCCTGGTCCCCACCTGCAGAGGGAAAGCATCACAAGTGGTGAAACAGTAATGCAGGTGTCTGTCTCTATATCTCCCCTTCTCAATTCCAATTTCTGGCAGTCTCTAGCCAATAAATAAATAAAGATAATAAAAAATTAAAAGAAGGAGGAGGAGGAAGAGAAAAGAAGAGGAGGAGGAGGAAGACAAAAGGAAGAGGAAGAGGAGGAAGAAGAAGGAGGAGAAAAGCCAGTAATCATAATGGAAAGGGAAAGAACAAATCCACCCTTCCCCTACCACATGGCAAAACACAATTGGGAATTTTTCCCTCACTTGTGCAACCATGACCAACAAAAAGTGGATTGAAGTTTGAGTGACACTGTGGTGAATATGAACTTGAAAAGTCCTCTTTTCTTTTGTCTTACTACCCTTCTCTATGCATTTCCAATTCACTATGACTGGAAAAGTAACAGGACTTCAGGTGGGTAAATATTAGATTCTGAATAGACAGGCGGGGGTGGGGGTGTAGGGGAGAGAATGTGAATGCAAAGGCATTATTGTATTCCTGTGGAGGTCACACTTGTTGGTGTTTTCTAAGTAAGAAAAGAAGAAGGGATCAAGTGCAGAGGTTAAGTGCAGGTGGTGCAAAGAGCAAGGACTGGCGTTAAGGACCCCGGTTCGAGCCCCCGGCTCCCTACTTGCAGGGGAGTTGCTTCAAAGTGGTGAAGCAGGTCTGCAGGTGTCTATCTTTCTCTCCTCCTCTCTGTCTGCCCCTCCTCTCTCCAATTCTCTCTATCCAATCCAACGACGACATCAATAACAACAAAAATAACTACAACAATAAAACAATAAGGGCAACAAAAGGGAACAGATAAATAAATAAATAAATATCTTTAAAAAAAGAAGAAGAAGGGATCAGTACAATATACTTGTATGGTTCTTACTGACATGAGTAAAGAGCTGAACATGTCATACCTACAAGTCATGGAGTAAGAGACATACCTCAGAGGTAGTAGGACACAGTATCGTATTATAACGCCCAGCACCCACACCATGGTGAGCCGTAGACTGATGTACTGGAAATTTATATTGGTCCTTGTGAGGAGATTCCATGATACTAGCTCCTCTGAGGAGAACCGCTGGGTTACTTCATCTTCTACAATGGCTTCCAATCCCTTCTTGGAGAAATAAAACACATCAGACAGCTCAAAATCCCTTCCTCGAAGACCAGAGAGCCCTTTTTCCATGGGTGACTCATCTCTTTGGATAATACCTTAAAAGAAAACATCAGGATGTGAGAAATTCCATAGGACACAAGAACTAAGTGCCCAAAGGGAGCTTTTCTATGCAAAAAAAAAAAAAAAAAAAAAAAAAATCAAGTAATTTAATGGGTAACACAAACCTTTTTCTCTTATATACCATCAGTGAAAGCAATAACAGAAACACTCTCCCCAAGCAGATATTTTGACTGTATGGAAATAAACACCTGTTTTCTCTGATAAAGACCATCAAGCCAAAAACCATGCAAAAAGGCAAAGGGTAATTAGTACAAACAGTAAAAGGTTTATGTTAAAGTTGCCTCATGTTATGGAACTAAGCCAGGAGAGAAAACTGTAAACAGAAACCAGACCTTCACCCTTATACACTTGATGTGTAATTTTCTTTCTTCTTTCTTTCTTTCTTTCTTTTAAACCAGAGCACTGCTCAGCTCTGGCTTATGGTAGTGTGGGGATTGAACTAGGGACTTTGGAGCCTCAGGCATGAGAGTCTCTTTGCATAACCATTATGCTATCTATTTTTCCCCCACCCCCGTCTTAGGTGCAATATTTCTTCTGCTCTTTGACCTACTTAATTCTCCCTACTGTGAATAAAATATAATCCATCTTGATATATTCACTAAGCCTTTTTCAAATGCATGTGGGTAAATTCTATGTAGTGGTTGACAAGAAATTAATTTCAAGAATATATTATGATAAGCAAAGAATAAGGAAAAGTCAAAAGCAATGATATGTAATTCCTAAGTGTAAGCCTTAATGATGAGACATTTGAAAAGATGTTCTATTCTACTCTAATCAGAGAAATGCAAACTAGAACCATGTGGACTGAGATATAGTATACTCCTTCACTAACTCAGTTTGCCATTTCCATAAGGCTGTTGCTGTAAAAAGTAGAGATAATATTTCATATGCACAATGGCTAATACAAAAAATCAATTTGACAATATCAAGTGCTAGTGGAGATGTGGAACAACAGGAATATAATTAGAGTAACCACATGGGCTTGATGCTGTCTGGTAAATGTGAAGATATTCACTGCCAAGAGAGGAAAACAGCTCTGTAAAAGACTTTCAGCTGAGCAGTGTTCTGGTCTTTATCGCTGTCGTTAAAATAAAATAAGGATCAACCTCGTGCCCCATTGTCCAAGCACTCCCAAATTCCACTCCCACATACATACCTCAGGAAGAGTCTTATTTAATAATTTGAGATATACTGAAAAACTCACAACAGTAGTTCTGTTAATCTACTTATTAATAAGTAACTGCTAACTCTGCCAAACATTTGTTTTTTAGTTGTATCTCTACATGTGTAAAACAGTATTTTTTTCCTGTGCCCTGGGAGGCTACATAGTGGATAAATATTGGGCTCTCAAGCATGAAGTCCTGAGTTCTACCTGCTACCAGAATAATTTTCTGGTATGTGTCTTCTGTGTTTGTCTGTATCTCTCTCTCTCTCTCTCTCTCTCTCTCAGTGACAGCAATAAGAACAATGATAAACAAGGGCAACAAAAGGGAAAAAATAGCATCCAGGAGCAGTGGATTCTTAGTGTAGGCACTGAGTCCCAGCAATAACCCTGGAAGGAGCGGGGGGGGGGGGGGGGGGGAGAGAGAGACGGAGCTTGCAGAATAGTAGGGGGGAGAGAGAGATTGCAGATAGTAGGGACTGCCCCAATCTGCAAAGGGAAGCTGAGTCATCCTGGCCACTTAAAGAGGACTGGTTCTAAAATGAGTGCATCTTAGAATAATATTCCCAGCTGTGACCATAGACTTCCAGCTCCAACCAACAAGGACTCAGAGGCTACAGAGGCTCCTATGTTAAATATAAATATATATAGGTCATGTTGATGGGATAAACAGTTAATTTTACTAATAGGTTTTCTTCTAAGTTTGGGAGCTACTCCTCTGCCCACTATCTTCTCAGACAATATTTTTGTCCAACTCCATGTTAGCTATCAAACTCAAGCAAAATTTCCATAGCCATGGGCCCATAAGAACACACCTAGAACAAACTGCCCAGCTTCTTTCTACCCTAAAATCCCTCTTCTAATCTCCTCTACTAGTTTTTGTCTCCTTTCATTTTGTCTCTCTTTGTATCTTGCTGTCTTTCAGCCACCAAGTTGCAGGTGCTGTCATGATTTGATCCTGACTTCCATGGACAGACGACCTTACCAGCGTGCCCTGGAACCTCATCTCTACACAGTCCTACCCCACTAGGGAAAGACAGAAACAGGCTGGAGTATGGATCAACCTGCCAACACTCATGTCCAGTGGAGAGGCAATTACAGAAGCCAGAACTCCCATCTTTTGCACCCCAAAAAGAACTTTGATCTATACTCCCAGTGGGAAAGTGATGGGGGAAGATAACCAGAGGGATCTGAACTCCAACTCAATCAGGAACTGGAGAGAGAGGAGGGGGGAAAGGAGGGACATTTGGGTGTAGTAATAGGTGCATGTATGATCTGGAAAAGAAGAGAAGATGGGACAAAAGGGGGGGCTCAAATATATACAAATACAGACAGATGGTTATAGAAGTAATAGTTGACCTATATTTTCAAGTCCAGGATTCAACCCAGTACTGCACATTACATATGCCTTCTTAGTTTTCCATAACACATCAGCTTTTGTCTTTTGAGAAGCCAACACATTTTTTAAAAATATTTATTTTATTTATTTATTCCCTTTTGTTGCCCTTGTTGTTTTATTGTTGTAGTTATTATTGTTGTTGTCGTTGTTGGATAGGACAGAGAGAAATGGAGAGAGGAGGGGAAGACAGAGAGGAAGAGAGAAAGATAGACACCTGCAGACCTGCTTCACCGCCTGTGAAGCGACTCCCCTGCAGGTGGGGAGCCGGGGTTCGAACCGGGATCCTTATGCCAGTCCTTGTGCTTTGCGCCACCTGCGCTTAACCCACTGCGCTACAGCCCGACTCCCGCCAACACATTTTTTAAGAGTATGCACATTTTGTAGAATGTCTCTTTACTGGAATACCTCTGCTTCTTCCTCATGATGAGAAGCAGGGATCATACTTTCAGCAGGAAGGCTAAGTACATGAAGCTGAGTCTCAGTGCTTCCCAAGGCAGGCACATAAAGTCAGTCTGACCCAGGGTTGACAAAGTTTAACTCTGATGGTACGGTCTAATGCTCACAAGGTTTCCTCATTATGAATTTACTACTCTTTTCTCTTTTTGACTACTGAGTAGATACTTATCATCTAGTAGTGTCTATAAAGAGGAGATACTTTGAGACAGATAGTAATCCTGCACTCACTCAATCTCCCAACCAGTGATGTTCACACACATAGATTCTTGCCTGAATGAATTGGTACTATGTACCTTTTTTTTTTTAAACCAGAGCACTGCTCAGCTCTGGCTGGTGGTGGTGCTGGGGCTTGAACCTGGGACTTTGGAGCCTCAAGGCATGAGTCTCTTTGCATAACCATTTTGCTGGTACTATATTTCTTTAAAAACACTACTTTTTCATTCCTGCCACATTTCACCTTAAAAGTTTCTTTCTTTATACTCAGGGGAAATTCTCATAAAATTGGGCACAAATAGATAAATAAGAACATTTTGCCACACTGATTGCAAAGCAAAATCTCTGTAAAGATTCATTAAAGAGAGACTAGATAGAACAACAATATAGACCACTGTACTGATTGTTAAAACAAATTAAACACAACAGTTGCCAACTTAGATATAATGAACCTGGGTCCATACTCCCAGAGGGATAAAGAATAGGAAAGCTATCAGGGGAGGGGATGGGATACAGAGTTCTGGTGGTGGGAACTGTGTGGAGTTGTACCCCTCTTATCCTATGGTTTTTGTCAGTGTTTCCTTTTCATAAATAAAAATTTTTCTAAAAAAAAAAAGAAAAAAAAAATATATGGGAATGAATTGACAACTCAGAATTGTATGTGGAAGGTAGTATCTTTATAGATTTTTGAATACAGAAAACAAATAAATGCCATGTATTATTTTAATTACACACATGTATAGGGGAAGTATGAAAATGTGTATAAAACAACACATGTAGGGGCCGGATGGTGGTGCACCTGGTTGAGTGCACATGTTACAATGCTCAGGGACCCAGGTTTGAGCACCCAATCCCCACCTGCAGGGGGAAAGTTTTGCAAGTGGTGAAGCAGGGCTGCAGGTGTCTCTCTGTCTCCCCCTTCCTCTCGACCTCTGGCTATCTCTATCCAATAAATAAATAAAGATAATAAAAAAACACATATTAAAAACAGAGTAATAGGGTTAGGAAGTGCTAAGGCAAAGGAATTAGGGAGCCATACACAGAACTGAGTGTTCACGCAAAGTCTTATTAAACCAGGAGGCAAATACATATGTACTATAAGCAAGAAAAAGAGAGCTGACAATTGTCCCTATTATAAAAGAATAGGTAATAGCATAAGGGCTCTCTGATAAGCATGCAAAATGAAAATTAGCATTATCATAAAATTAGGTGTCACAAAAAGAATCAAGAAATGTTCATAAATCCATGAACAGTTTTTAGGATACAAATCCCTATCAGGTTTAACTAGCACAGGCACATTTTTGATACTAGTTTTTAATCATCAAGGCACCCCAGTTATCAATCCTGTTTGTTCAGAACAACCTGAATTTCTTAAATTGCTAAAAAAAACCTGTTTCGAGTGAATATTTTCCATCATGTCAGTTTGAGAAATCAAAGTCATAAGCATCTGAACTTTGTCTTTATACCAAATGTGTTGGTCAGCCAGACACAGTCCATGCTTAGATAAAATAAATTATAACTTTCACTCTAATGCAAGAGATTAATTGCACAAGTTGCCCTGTGCCCCTGTGCCTTTTAAAGCCACTGGCACATAAATAACACTAGCTATGCACAGCCTGTTTCAGAAAAAAGTGAAGGTTGAAGTTAAAACCATCTCAGATATAATTAACTCTAAGTTGGCTGAATGGACTCTTTAGTTAACAGCCTGTTTTTAAATTGCACTAGTTTTTCCAACTCCAAGTGCAAAATTTCTCCTAAATCAAGTATTAAGCACCTGGGCAGAACACACATTCTAGACTGGCAATTAAGAAAAGCCGAGTTCCGCCAGGAGTGGTAGAATCATGCAAGTGGGAAGCCTCATGTACAAAACAAACAAGGTGAGATCTACCCTTTCACAATTCATTTTTCATTTATTACATGCAGGTTTAATCCCCCACACCACCATAAGCAATAGCTCAACAGTGCTCTGGTTAAAAAAAGAAAAAAGAAAAGGCAGGAAAAGAAAAGAAATGAAAAGAAATGAAAAAGATCATTATAGATGACAAGTAGGTAGCATAGGTTTCTATACAGAAGTTCAGCCTTGACCTACCACCATGGGCCATATTCCAAAAGTCAGAGGCTCAGAGATCAGCTCAAGAAACTTAACTTGAACTAGTTTATTTGAGCTAGAATCCTATCTAATCATAAACTTACTAAATCAAAAGATTTTATTATAGATGTGTTGGAAATTTTAACATGACCCAGGGAATTTTCTCCCAAGTGAAATTATACTGTGATCATTTTTTATATACCGTGTCCCTCCTACATTTCAAATCCTACCCCCAAACTCTTGATTTCTGCACTAGCTTTTGAAACTCTCATTAATCACCTCACATGTGTACACACTCATGGAAAAGCATAGCTGACAGAAGAAGGAGATGTGTTTATTTATGTTGCTTTTTTCTAATTTATTTTTTTAACTTTATTTTCCCTTTTGTTACTCTTGTTTCATTGTTGTAGTTATTATCGTTGTTGCCATTGATGTTGTTGTTGTTGGATAGAACAGAGAGAAATGGAGAGAGGAGGGTAAGACAGAGAAGGGGAAAGAAAGACACTGGCAGACCTGCTTCAACGCCTGTGAAGCGACTCCCAGGCAAGTAAGGAGCCCGGGGCTCCAACCAGGATCCTTACGCCGGTCCTTGTGCTTTGCACCAACCACAAGCACCTAACCCGCTGTGCTACCATCCAAGTCCCTTTTTTTTTTTTTAATTTATTAATGAGAAAGATAGGAGGAGAAAGAGAAAGAACCAGACATCACTCTGGCACATGTGTTGCCAGGGACTGAATCCAGGACCTCCTGCTTAAGAGGTCCTTATCCACTGAGCCACCTCCCTGATAACCTTTTTTTTTTTTAAGAATTTATTTATTCATGAGAAAGAAAAGCAGAGAGAGAGAGAAACAGATATCACTCTCGTACATGTGCTGCCAGGGACTGAACTCAGGACCTCATGGTCTAGAATCCAAAACTTTATCTACTGCACCACCTCCCAGAGTTGTATTTATTTCTGAAAAGGAGCTGACACACCTCCATTCTTTGGGGGGGGATACAACACTAAAGAGACTTGGAGAAATAGCTCAGCAGGTAGGGTGTATACCTTGAGAGTGAGAGCTACAAGAGTGGTCGACAGGGTGGGGAGACGGACAACACAGAACAAGACAGATACTTCAGTACTGTGCTGCTGCTTCTTCCCCTTTTGTCTCTATCTGAAAGGGAGAGCCTGGGAGGCAAGCAGAGGTGCAGAGGAGCGAAGAGGGATAAAGATCACAGCACCAAAGCTTCATTCAATGCAGTGGGGCCTGTGATTGAAGCTTCACCACAAACTTGGCAAAGCAGTACATTAAGTGAGCTATTCTGCTGAACCTAAAACTAGTTTTTCAATGTTCACCCTCTGCAAGTTGCACTCCCAAATGTGTCAGGAGAAACCTGACTTCTGGCCTGAGGTACACAATTTCATGCTGTCTAAATCCCCTACCTCTACCTCTACCATCCCTTCTTCTCGACTTCCCCAATCTCTCCTAGTGTAATCCCATCTCCACAAAGGTGTCAGATTCTTCTCCAGATTCTGAGATTCCTCTCAACTAAGAAAGTAATTTCTTTTTAAGGCTTGACTTTAAAATAAATATTCTGGCTGGAAGATAGCACAGTGGGTTATGTAACAGACTTTCACACCAGATGAGGCACCAGATGTCCTAGGTTCAAGCGGAGCAGCACACTGGCCAAAAAAAATTGGTCAGAGTGTGTGCGTGTGTGCGTGTGTGGGGGTGGGGTGGGGTGGGAGTGGTGTTCTCATAAAGTTTGAGTCAGTAAGACAGCTCTTTAGGAAAGACACCTGGTCTGCCATAGGTGTAGCTCAGATACAAGACTGGCCCTACTCAATGGGGGGGAAGCATCAGTACTGTGGTGTTCTTCTTTTCCCTTTTGTTTATTTCTGTAAAAAAAAAATCAGACAGGGGTAGATAGCATAATGGTTATGCAAAGAGACACTCATGCTCGAGGCTCCAAAGGCTCAGTTTCAATCCCCTGAACCACCATAAAACAGAGCTGAAAGAAAGGATGTCGGCAGTAGCGCAGCGTTAAGCAAATGTGGCGCAAAGTGCAAGGACCAGCCTAAGGATCCTGGGTCAAGCTCCCGGCTCCCCACCTGCAGGAAGGTTGCTTCACAAGCGGTGAAGCAGGTCTGCAGGTGTCTTTCTTTCTCACCCCCGCTGTCTTCCCCTGCTCTCTCCATTTCTCTCTGTCCTGTCCAATAACAGCATCATCAATGACAACAATAATAATAACCACAAGAAAGATAAAAACAAGGCCAACAAAAGGAGAAAAAATGGCCTCTAGGAGCAGTGGATTCATGGTACAGGCACTGAGCCCCAGCAATAAGCCTGGAGGCAAAGAAAGAAAGAAACAGAGGAAGGAAGGAAGGAAGGAAGGAAGGAAGGAAGGAAGGAAGGAAGGAAGGAAGGAAGGGAGGAAGGAAGGGAGGGAGAAAAAAAGAAAGGAAGGAAGGGAGGGAGAAAAAGAGAAAGGAAGGAAGGAAGGAAGGAAGGAAGGAAAGAAAGAAAAGAAAAGAAAAGAAAAGAAAAGAAAAAAGAAAAGAAAAGAAAAGAAAAGAAAAGAAAAGAAAAGAAAAGAAAAGAAAGGAAAGGAAAAAAAATCATCCAGAACTGGATGGTGGTGCACCTGGTTGAACACACATGTTACAGTGCTCAAGCACCTGAGTTCGAGGCCCCGATTCCCACCTGCAAAGGGAAAGCTTTGCAAGTGGTGAAGCAGGGCTGCAGGTGTCTCTCTCTGTCTCTCTTCCTATCACCCCATTCCCTTTCAATTTCTGGCTGTCTCTATGCAACAAATAAACAAAGATAAAAAAGAAAAAAGAAAATCATGCTAGAGTAATGTAACCCCAATAACATCACCAACTAAATATACCACTTCAACTACTACTTTCAACTCATTTTCATTCATCCTGAAGTCAAACTGAGTCAGAGGCAGGGGTAGATTGCATAATGATTATACTAAGAGACTCTCATGCCTAAGGCTCCAAAAGGCAAAGGTTCAGTTCCCCACCATGTGCCAGAACTGAGCAGTGCTCTGGTAAAAAGCAAAAACAAACAAAACTAAATCAGTTATTGGGCCCCTAAGCTTCCTACTCATCTATGTTCATTCATGCTTTTGCTCACCATTTTTTTCCATATGATTCCTCTGTTCAGAATTGTTCCTGTCCATAAGACTTCATTCCCCTCCCTTATTGTTCTTCCATGAGCCCATGAATTACTATCTCCATTCATTCTATGTTATAAGAGATGTCTTAAATCATTACAAGAAAAAGACCAAATTACATCAAACTTATGAAATAGCATTTCTTTCAGGTTGAGGAGATAGCACAACAGTTATGAAATAGCATTTCTTTCCTCCAAAAATTAAAAATCAGGCTTATCCAACAGGGGCATAGTGGGTGGCCTATCCTGTCCAAGAAGGGTAGAGTGGCAAAGCAATGTCATATGCTTTCTTTTAAGCCAAGAAAGACATTAGTCCTTTCATCTTAGTCAATTTATAAACACCTGTTTTCTGATACACACCTCTCTATCAGTCAGCAATCTCAAGCTTGTGATCTTTGTCTAAGAGGCCATGCGCATCAAAGGCTAGCCATCATCACACACTTCTTCTTCTTCTAGCGTTTGCCCTTCTTCCGTAGCCAGTCAACAGTGTCAGGTTGAGCCTGATGTAAAGTTTCAAGACCTCCTTTGAATCTGGAGAGGTGGCAGTCGTTGACTATGTGGGTCATAGTCTGTCTGTAGCCGCAGGGGCAGTTTGGGTCGTCTCTGGCTCCCCAGCGATGGAGCATAGCTGCGCACCGGCCATGGCCTGTTCGATAGCGATTGAGGAGGGCCCAATCATAACGTGCTAGATCAAAGCCGGATTGACGCTTGCAGGGGTCTGTGATGAGGTGTTTGCTCTTTACCTCAGCTGACTGCCAACTCTGTTTCCAAGAGTCTGGAACAGAGAAGTTCAGTGTAGGCGTAGGGGACCAGATTGGGTGACGAGACCCAATCACACACTGGGATTCCACAATGCCTGCAGGCACCACACAAGCTGCCCATGGGGAGGGGTCATGTGGGCAGGTCACTGACTGGCAAGCAAACTTATTGTTATGAATACATGAGTCACTGAAAATGAGGATCTTTACTGATTTCAGCAGGTCTCTGCCAACGTCATGCAGAAACAGGAAGAGGAAAGGAAATGCATGACACACTGAGACCAACTTCACAAAAAGCCTACTGCCCCTGAGCAAACAAGAAACTACACTTCACCTCTGAACACACTTTGTGTAATCTGCCAAACAGGAGGACATTATTGACTGTGCAGTCAAAGTCTACACTCAGGGTGGGGCTACTTCCCAATAAGGCAGGATAAGAGCGCCGGGAGGTGGCCTTTCCAGTAATACACCTTATGCCAGGCAAGGCCCTTAAAACCACAGAGGAGCACCATGGATAACACAGGAGCAGCTCTGAAGATGGTGGAGCAGGGGAGCCACAAACAGTGGCATGCTCAGTAGAATAGACATGCCACAATGAGCAAGGATCCAAGTTCACACCCCTATTCCCCACCTGAAAGAGGAAAACTTGACAGGCAGTGAAACAGGCAGTGTTGCGGGTGTCTCTCTTTCCTCTATCTCTATCTGTCCCTTCCCTATCAAGTTATCACTGTCTCTATCAAATAAATAAGATAGTAGATTTTTTATAAATAAAAAAAATTTAAAAATATAAAAACATTAATTCCCCAATAAAGAAATTTAAATAAAGAAAGAAATAGAAAAAAGAAAAAGATAGTGGAGCAGTGCTCAGGTGTCTCTCCTCTATCGGTCTCCTCGCCTTCCCTTTCTCCCTAAGACAGACAAATGAGAAAATTAGCCAGGGAAAGGCACTGAGTAGTGGGATCATGTATATGTGAAGTCCCAGGACCACATTTAAAAAATAAGTTGAAGGAGTCGGGCAGTAGCTCAGCGGGTTAAGTGTATGTCGTGCAAAGCACAAGGACCAGCATAAGGATCAGGTTCGAGGCCCCAGCTCCCCACCTACAGGGGAGTCACTTCACAGGCAGTGAAGCAGAGCTGCAGGTGTCTTATCTTTCTCTCCCCCTCTGTCTTCCCCTCCTCTCTCCATTTCTTTCTGTCCTATCCAACAATGATGACATCAATAACAACAATAATAAAAAACAAGGGCAATAAAAGGGAAAATAAATACAAAAAATAGTAAATTAAAAATATCTTATGCTGACAATACATTTAATGCACCCCATCTATCAAATATCGTAACTTTGCTTAACCTACATTTTAAAAAAGTATTTATATAATTAAGGAGAGAGACACAGAGGAAAAGATACAGAAAGAGAAACCAGAGCACTATTCAGCTCTGGTTTATGGTGGTACTGGGGATTGAACCTGGGGCCTCAGAACCCCAGCCATCAAAGTCTTATTGCAAAACTATTATGCTGTTATCTCCCCAGCCCGCTTAACCTATCTTATACACGTTGAAAGCACATGGGTTAGCCTACAGTTGGGCAAAATCATCTAACACAAACCCTATTTTATAGTAAGGGTCTATCTCCTGTAACTCATTGAATTGGGAGAGGACAGCAGTGTACAGAGTCTGTGTATTTCCGCATGACCACGGGGCTTTGACACAGTGAAGTAGCAACCTGGGAACTATCAAAACTCAAAAGTGTGCTCTCTCTGCTGGGTGTGTGTCATTTCACCCCGTCATAAAATCAAAACACCGTAAGCTGAACCCATTATAGATTGGAAAGCATCTGTACTTTCTGCCCATTCTTTAATCTTGGTTCATCAGTCCAGAAGGTGGTGCGGTGGATAAAGCATTGGACTCACAAGCATGAGGGCCCAAGTCTGATGCCTGGTAGCACACATACTTGATATCAATTACCAAATAGTTTGGTCCAGCTTTCTGGTTTTGTTTTTTTCTTTTCTTTCCTTCCTTCTTTCTTTCTTCTTACCAGAGCACTACTTAGTTCTGGCTTATGGTGCTATAAGGGATTGAACCAGGGAGCTTCAGGCAAGGGAATCTCTTTGCATAACCATTATGCTATCTACCCCTGCTGGGGGGGGGGGGTTGTTTGTTTGTTTGTTTGTTTCCCTAACAAGAAGTTATTTCCCTCATATGACTAAATTTCTTTTTCTTCGGTCTAGGTCAATCTATTCCACCTTTCATGGGTCAGGAAGAAAGTGGGATGGCTTCTTCCTTCTAATAATTAGCCAACTTTAATGTGAGTTATCATGTTGGTCTACACTCACTAATCTAAACTGGAGGATCTAACCTACCCCCCCCCCATGTTAATACATTAAAGGTCTTCACAATTCCATCTCAATCACCCTGATGAGCAGTAGATATGAGCTTCCCATGACCTGAAAAGTACATTGCACTGAGGCCCATCATCACCTAACCATAACCCCTTAGCCAACCTTTCTTCTGTTTTGTACTTTGTACTTCCATAAATGAAGTTCAATCCCATTCCCTCATTTCCCTAAATCTTTTTTTCACAGATTTTAAATAATATTTATTTATTGATGAGAGAGAAAGTGAGCATGTTTGCAGGCACACCAGAGTATCATGATGACAAATGTGGTACCAGGAATTAAACTGTGGACCTCATGCTTGAGAGTCTAATACTTTATCCACTTGAGAGTCTAATACTTTATCCAGGACCACTCATATCCCAGTTCAGAAACTCCCCATACCTAAATTAATCTCAATCCACCCCCAAACTGCTGGTTTAGCACTAACTCAACCAAAAACAAACAAAAAAGCCTCTCAGACAACACTACCCCAAATGGTCTTTCACTGACATTTCTAAATTTTCTCCCTCAAATGCAGTAGACATCTTGTTTGTGGAATTCTGTGACATTAACACTGCCTAACTCTCAAGTGCTAGTGGGTACTGATGACACTGTCTTAACTACGTAAGAGCTAGAAGTTAGGGACAGTTATGCCTGCAACCAAAGCTCACAGGAGACACTGTGAGCACTGCACAGGGCAGAATTTAGGACCATGGTAGTACAGACTTTGGGGCCCAAAGTAGCACAGCTGAACATGCTGACAGATCAGGCACTTGATCATTATTTTGCAGTTCCATGCTTTGCCTTTGTTTTCACTATCTAGTTATCTAATACTCTACACCTGCTCTCCCCTTCATGAAACCAAGCCCATTTCAGAGTGTTCTCCTTAGGTAAAAGATCTTGAATGTCATCCTGCTCTCTGATGACTCATTGGTCAAAACCATCAAGACTACTTTAAATTCTATTCCTGCTTCCAAGACTTTTAAAATAAAACCTGACTGATTTACAGAACATTCAATCATCTATATTGCACTTTTAATTATGCCAGTCATCAATATGACCTCAAATAATGCAACAAAAATCTATCCTAAAACCCACTTACTCAGCAGGCTCCCCTCTTTTCACTGAATGGTCCTCTATGTGAGAATCCCAACTCTCCAGTTCAGGAGTGTGATGGGGACTGATTGGAAAGTCAGCTCCAGATCAGAGGCATGGAGAAATGTCTGCAGGACTGTTAAGGGAGCCATCTTTGGATCCCAAAGCAGTGACAAAGACTTTGTGAACTACCGATGGTGGCCTGGGTCACAGGAGGGGTAACAGTAAAGAGATGTGTTAATCCTGTTATTCAGGAAAAGCTTTACTGATACAAAGATATCTTCGTTTTCTTTTTTCTACATCATTTATATATCTACTGTGAGGAATAAATTGTTTTTTAAGTTCAAAGTAATTTTCTGTCTCTTAGTCATCAAGACTAAAAGTATAAAGCCAGAAGTAGTATTAGGGTTACAATGAAATGGCTGCAGCCCCTCCAGGACCACCCTCCGCACCCAGCCAGGAGTAGCAGAGACTAATTTTTATTCTATTGAGAAAATTGGATGAGACCTACTACTTTTCTTCATCAGTATATATGCTAGTAGTTCTCCAGTATCTTTAAAACTCTTAATACAAACACAAAAAAGAGCATTAGCCATGTACCCATCCCTACTTCGAAGCATTATCAGGAGTGGAGGTATGAACATCGCAATCATCAATCAACACTGCAAAGAAACTACCAGGCACTTAGAATAGCAAGCAAGCATTTCTAAGTTTAGCAACTAACATTTCCACATTTCATTCAATAAACTGTTGGCCTATTCTCTGGCTGACAGTCCATGTTAACTTTGTTGATTTAGACAGAACTAACCAAGTCAGAAGCTCCAACACAAGCACCCATGAAACCCTGTCAAATAAATCATCTATTCAATTAAAATGTCAGCCTATGGTTTGCCATTTCTGTTATCTTTGATTACAATGTGAAATATTCTTCATAGAGTTATTTCCTCTAAAGGCTGCAGACGACTTGAGATTGAAATATTTTAGGGGCGGGGGTTAGGTGGAAGTATAGAGGGTTAAGCACTAATCATGCAGGAAGAGCTCTTATAGTCTTATGGAACTAGTTGTACATGAGTAGAAAATTGGTACCTGGCTGGGGGATGTCATTGCTTCCCCAGATTAATTACCCTCCCAAGCACTAACAGCATTAATAGGTTAATAATATTAATAACTGGGGGTCAGGCAGTAGTGCAGCGGGTTAAGTGCACATGGTGCAAAGCACAATGACTGGAGTAAGGATCTCGGTTCGAGCCCCTGGTTCCCCACCTGCAAGGGGGGGGGGGGGGTAGCTTCACAGGCGGTGAGGCAGGTCTGCAGGTGTCTATCTTTCTCTGCTCCTTTCTGTCTCCCCATCTCTCTCAATTTCTCTCTGTCCTATCCAACAACAACATCAATGGCAACAATGACAATAACAACAAGGGCAACAAAATGGGAAAAAATAGCTTCCAGGAGCAGTGGAATCTTAGTATAGGCACTGAACCTTAGCAAGAACCCTGGAATTAATAAAATAAAATAAAATATAAAAATAATACTAATAACCATAATTTATTAAGTAATGTCTCTACTATTCAAAATCTTTTTTAGAGGGAGCTTAATTTTTTTTATTTTACCTTGGGAGAACTATTGCAGTTTCTCTTATGGGGGATAGGGACACAGAATTCTGGTGCTGGGAATGGTGTGGAATCATACTATTATTATAATTTTGTACATCACTAATAAAAATGTTTCAGGGGGCCAGGCGGTGGCATACCTGGTTAAGCACACATAATACAGTGCTCAAGGATCCAGGTTCAAGTCCGTGATCCCCACCTGTAGGAGGAAAGCTTCAGGAGTGGTGAAGCAGGGCTGCAGGAGCCTCTCTGTCTCTTTATTTACCTCTCTATCTCCACCTCACTTCTCAATTTCTGTTTCTATCCAATAGTAAATAAATTTTTTTTCAATTTTTAAAAAATTAAAAAAAAATATTTTACATTTTTTCTTTTTAATTCTTTACCAGAACACTGATCTCTGGCTTATGGTGGTATGGGGGATGGAACCTGGGACTTTGGAGCCTCAGGTATGAGAGTCTCTTTGCATAACCATATGCTGTCTACCACCACCCAAGATTTATTTTTTAAAAAAGATTTATAAATCAATGAAAGAGAACCAGAGCATCACTCTTGCACATGTGATACTGGGGATTGAACCTAGGACCTCATGCCTGGAAGCCTAATGTTCCCTCCACTGCATTACCTGTTATACTACAGATTTATTGATGAGAGAGAGAGAGAACCAGAGCTTCCCTCTGGCATATGGAGTGTCAGAGATCCAACTTGGGATCTCATGCTTGAATGTCCATCGCTTTATCCACTGCACCACTTCCCAGCAGCTTGGGGAAACTTCTTAAATGTAAACTTAGTCCCATACTAGGGATCTTAAAGTCTTTTTCTTTCTTCCTTCCTTTCTTCCTTTCTCTTCCTTCCTTCCTTCCTTTTTCGCCTCCAGGGTTATTGCTGGGGTTTGGTGCCTGCACTATGAATCCACTACTCCTGGAGGCCATTTTTTCCCCATTTTGTTGCCCTTGTTGTTATTGTCATTGTTGCCATTGATGTTGTTGTTGGATAGGACAGAAAGAAATGGAGAGAGGAGGGGAAAGAGAGAGGGGGAGAGAAAGATAGACACCAGCAGACCTGCTTCACCACTTGTGAGGTGACCCCCCTGCAGGTTTGAGCCCAGAATTGGATCCTTATGCCAGTCCTTGGGCTGCCATCTAGTATAATGCAGTTCACTTTTTCACTATTTGTATATACATTTGTAATATGTATACTGACACTCTAGCTGAGAGTTTGGAGATGTTCAAACTCTTACAAGTTGAAGTATGATGGTAAAATCTAAGAGGTATTCTACTATGCTACACAAACCATCAAACTGGGGGCCAGGCGGTGGCGCACCTGGTTGAGTGCACATGTTACAGTGCACAAGGACCCAGGTTCAAGCCCCCGGTCCCCACCTGCAGAGGGAAAGCTTTATAAGTGGTGAAGCAGGGTGCAGGTGTTTCTCTGTCTTTCTCCTTCTCTATCTCCTCCCTCTTCTCAAATCCTAGCTGTCTCGATCAAATAGAGATTAAAAAAAAAAAAAAAGAAACGGGAAAAAATGAATTGTCAAACTGTTCTACAAAGCAGCTGAACTGTTTTCCTTATATCCCACTTAAGAATGTAGAAAGAATGTAGACACCTGGGGTCGGGCAGTAGCACAGCGGGTTAAGTGCACATGGCACAAAGTGCAAGGACCAGCATAAGGATCCCAGTTTGAGCCCTCGGGGGACGTCCCCACCTGTAGGGGAGTCATTTCACATGCAGTGAAGCAGGTCTGCAGGTGTCTGTCTTTTGCTCCCCCTCTCTGTCTTCCCCTCCTCTCTCTATTTCTCTCTGTCCTATCCAACAACGAGCAACATCAACAATAACAATAATAACCACAACAAGGGCAACAAAAGAGGAAAAAAAATGGCCTCCAGGAGCAGTGGATTCATGGTGCAGGCACTGAGCCCCAGCAATAACCCTGGAGGCAAAAGAAAAAATAAAAGAATGTAGATGCCTAAGGCCAGAGGCGGCACAGTAGCTAGATGACGGACTTGCACAGTAGCTAGATGACAGACTTAACAGGTCCTGAATTTTTTTTTAATTTCTTTATTGGGGGGATTAATGGTTTAAAGTCAACAGTAAATACAATAGTTTGTACATGCATAACATTTCCCAGTTTTCCACATAACAATACAACCCCCACAAGGTTCTCTGCCATCATATTCCAAGCACATCCTGAATTTGATACCTGGCATGGCATGTAGCATGAGTCATGCTAGTTTTCTTTTTTTGTGTTAACACATTTTAAAAAAATTAGTAGTCTTAGAATTTTAAGCAAATCAGCACAAAGAAAACTTTTGCTTCCTACAGAGCTATATTAAGATGCAAGGAGATTAATGGACTGTAGTCTTTCACAGCAGACTGAGGAGAAGGGCAGGCAGGTCATGTGAGGCTCAGGGGGGGCAGTGCTCTATGGTAGAGGAGGGTGATAGTTTGGTGGAGGATGAGGTGTGCAAGATGCATTTTGTGGAGATGTAATTTTTAAAACAGAAGGATTTAAGTAGTCAGTATTAACATTCCTGATTACTTACTCCTATGGCAATAGGGGAGGTCCCCACTGCCAATTCTAAGGCAGTAGCAGTGCCTTAGAGTCCCACTCAATTCTGACAACTGGAAGATGGTGTGAGAGCAAACCTGAGTCTGTCCTAGATCAGTCACAGGGCCAAGCCATCCCGTGGCTTCTGCACAGCCAGCTACACAGAGCAGAGGATCAAAAACACTCCTGGGGGCCAGGTGGTGGCACCCCTGGTTAAGTATACACATTACTATGCACAAGGGTTCAGGTTCAAGACCCTGGGGTCCCCACCTACAGGGGGAAAGCTTCACAAGTGGTAAAGCAGAGCTGCAGGTGTCTCTCTCCCTCTCTATCTCCTCAGTCCCTCTCAATTTCTCTAGGTCTCTAGTCAATAATAAATAAAATTTAAAAAAAAAAAAAAAAACACCTCTCTGGGTTTAACTGAGGTCTTAGAGCAGCTCATAGAACTCAGAGGAACATTTTGCTCACCTGGATGACCAGGAGGCTATAAAAGCATGAAATTCAGCAAGAGCTTGATGGAGGTGATGCAGAGGACCCAGTATAGGGAGGGGACACAGAGCCCTGGTGTCCAGGCAATAGCCCCCTCACCCCAGTACAAGCATATGTTCACCAGGCCAGAAGCTCTCCAGGACTACTTCTGTCAGGGAGCCTTAGAGGGCACTTTATTAGTCATGACTCATCAAGTCCTTGGCCACTGGTCACTAAACTAAACCTTCCCCGAGATGTGGTGATAGAGATCCTGTAAACCAACTTCTCAATAAAGTGATGAAAAATATATTAGAAAAGCCTGGGGATCAAGGACAGCAAGCCAGGTGTCCCTGAGTCTCGCATAATTTGTGATCATGCCAGTCACAGGCAGTGCTGCAGAGCAGGGCGCCAAAGAGATCTGGGGCAGGCAGGAGGCAAGTGCCCCTCCGTGCAGGCCGACACTGCACACTGGGAAGGGACTGAGCCACTGCCTCTCTTTATTTGTACTGATGGTAACTCACTCCCTGGGCCTTTATTCCTTCCTGGTGACCTTTGGTAATCATTCCAAATGTCTTACCTAGTATCCTAATGCCATTAGAGTGGAATTAACCTCGGGTGATGAAAATGACATCATTAATAACATTCACAACATTACTATCAGAATGCCTGGCTAATTCACATGACAGGAATGGGTCCAGCAAGGGGGAGGATGGTGGCTTCTAATAGCCAAATGGTCTCTTGTGGTCTTCACAGCAGAGTAAAGGGAAAGTTGCTACAATCGCACTGAGACCACATCCAAGGGCCCAAGAGGACCTTTCTTGCTAGGGTGGAATGAAACTGCACACTGATACAAACAAGCCACTGCTCTTCCCTTGCCTTGATTTATAGTCTTCTAGCACATCAGCTTACTGCAAACAAAAACTGGGGTTGGGGCGGTTACCTCTACAGTCCCACTGACAGTGAATGTTCACTATAACATAGCTACTTGAAGAAGGTGAAAAGATTGATTGTTGGCAATTTATTAATGATAAAGAAAAATCCTTAAGCCCAAAAGAGGAAGGCACAATAAGAAAGCTTTTTCCCCCCCTTCTAAGCTGAATTTTTCAAGGGTGAAAGGGACAGACTAAAGTACCAAAGTTTTCTTCAATGGGTCCAAACCCAAGTGACATACTATCCAAGTAAGCTATTTTGACAGGTCAATAACAAAGCTTCTTTAAGAGATCTTATCTATAGTCATAGCTGAATGCAGGCACTCAGATATGTTGGTTTGCTTAAGACTATGAGAGAGATTATTATCAGAGAGAGAGAAGAACCAGAGTGCCATCATAGCATATGTGGTGTTGGGAATAGAATTAGAACTTCAGACTTTTGAGCACAAGGCTGTAATCACTACACCACCTTCTAGCCAACACACTGCTTTTAATAGAAAATGGCAGTAACACAGAAGAGACTTCTCTAGTCAGGAATGACAATTTTTGCCTAGGTTCAGTTTTCAGTGGGCTGATTCAGTAAAAGCACAGGAGAAATTGCAGGAGGGATTTAACTAGAGAGGAAGACTTAGAAAATCTCTCAAAAAACAAATTTTCGGGGACAGGGCAGTAGCGCAGCAGCTGAAGTGCACATGGTAAAGGATCCCCGTTAGAGTCCCCAGCTCCCTGCCTGCAGGGGTGAGGTCGCTTCACAAGTGGTGGAGCAAGTCTGCAGGTGTCTAGCTTTCTCTCCTGCCTTCCCCGCCTCTCTGTCTTCCCCTCCTTTCTTGACTTCTCTCTGTCCTATCCAACAACAGCAGCAGTAGCCATAACAATGGCAACAAAATGGAAAAATAGCCTCCAGGAGCAGCAGATATATAGTGCAGACACTGAACCCCAGTGACAACCCTGGAGGCAAAAAAGAAAAAGAAAAAATAAGTCAAAAAAAGAAAGCCTTTTACTAGAGTGCTCCTCAGCTCATTAAAAAAAAAAGTGATTGGGAGTCAGGCTCTAGCGCAGCGGGTTAAGCACAGGTGGCGCAAAGCACAAGGACCGGCATAAGGATCCCGGTTCGAACCCCGGCTCCCCACCTGCAGGGGAGTCGCTTCACAGGCGGTGAAGCAGGTCTGCAGGTGTCTATCTTTCTCTCCCCCTCTGTCTTCCCCTCCTCTCTCAATTTCACTCTGTCCTATCCAACAACGATGACAACAACAATAATAACTACAACAATAAAACAACAAGGGCAACAAAAGGGAATAAATTTTAAAAAAGTGATTGAATCAAGTAAGAATCTATATGTGTAAAACTGAGAAATTTTATGCATGTGCAAACTACTGTATTTACTGTCAGATGTAAAACATTAATCCCCCAATAACGAATTAAAAAAAAAAAAGAAAAGAAAGTGTTTAAGTAAAAGAGCAGAAGAAATTTTTTTCGGTGTTAAATAAAATAAATACAACTATATTTCCCCTTGAGCTGTCCCAGCTGCCTTCCCTGGGGTCCATGTCCTGCCTCAGACCCTTGGGGATACTATAGCCAGCTCAGCACCCAGACATGATGCTTCATAGGCAGAAGGTTGCACCAGCCAGCAAGAAGTGTCAGGGTGTTTCATCATCCTAGGCCAGCCTGCCAGGGACTTGACTGTGACCTCCTGCTGACTTCAAACATCCCGATGGAGCAACAGAGCACTCACCCCGCCTGGCCTGTGTCAGAGCTCCCAAGCAGGTGTCAGTCAGAATGGGTGTGGAGGTACAGGGCATGCAGGGCTATGGGACTAACAGATAAAAGCAGCACCCCATCAGCAGCTAAATCAGACCCACACAGTTCTCTAGTTACATGCCTGTGTGAGCATTTCTCACAGGCGTTGCCAGTGACTGCCTCTCCCTGGGGACTGAGTTATAATCCCAGTTCCTCCATCAACCTTTCAGACAGCAGATGCTCGATAGCCGCAAGCTTCAATTCCCAGTGTGACAGGCTAAAAGCAAAGGTAGATCCTCTGGATAAAATATGACAAATGCTTACAGGTGTCAGTCAAATTTGATGCCACTAAGATTTCTATGTTCTCCTCTTGTTCACTTCTACTTTCTGGAGGTGTCGTGAAAAAGACAAAGGCAAAATATAAGTGATAGATAGATGACAAAAGAATGTATCAAGGATTTTTACATCTTACATAGGGATAAAATGAAATAAATGAATGAATGAATGGATGAATGCTACTAAACACCCTCATCTAGTGATTTTTCAATCCTTTTAACTTACAATATCGTTTCTTCTCCAAAACAAAAGATTCCGGGTGCATCTGGGTGACAAGTCTAGCAGATGGAGACTTGTCTCAAGTGGCCTCCCCCAGGGCTCTGTTCTGGCTCCTACGCTATTTAATATTTACATCAATGACCTCCCAGAAACTTCTTCAAGGAAGTTCATCTACGCCGATGACATCGGCTGTGCAATTCAGGCATCCAAGTTCGACCTCCTCGAGGAAACACTCACGAAAGACATGTCTCTGATATCTGATTACTGTAAAAAATGGCGACTAATCCCTAGCACTGCTAAAACAGTATCATCTGTTTTCCATCTACACCATGCCTCAGCCTCGCGTGACCTTAATGTGCAGCTTGATGATACGAGAATCCGGCATGAAGCCCAGCCAGTCTATCTTGGTGTTACTCTCGATCGCACTCTGTCATTTCACGAACATCTCATAAAAACTGCAGCAAAGGTGGGCGCGAGGAATCACATCATTGCAAGACTGGCCAGCTCCTCATGGGGCGCGAACGCTTCCACACTACGATCATCATCTCTGGCATTATGCTATTCCACTGCAGAATATTGTGCCCCAGTATGGTTCCGTAGCCCCCATGTCCACTTGGTCGATTCCAAATTATATTCCTCCATGAGGATAATTTCTGGAACCATCCGTTCCACCCCGGTTCCATGGCTGCCAGTTCTTAGCAACATCGCCCCGCCAGATATTCGTCGGGATGCATCATCATCTAAGTTCATTTCCCACGTCTACACTCGACCGGACCTGCCAATATACACAGATATCTTCGCCCACCCTGTCCAACGCTTGACGTCTCCTCACCCAATCTGGTCCCCTATGCCTACACTGAACTTCTCTGTTCCAGTCTCTTGGAAACAGAGTTGGCAGTCAGCTGAGGTAAAGAGCAAACACCTCATCACAGACCCCTGCAAGCATCAGCCCGGCTTTGACCTAGCACGTTATGATTGGGCCCTCCTCAATCGCTATCGAACAGGCCACGGCCAGTGCGCCGCTATGTTCCATCGCTGGGGAGCCAGAGACGACCCAAACTGCTCCTGTGGCTACAGACAGACTATGACCCACATAGTCAACGACTGCCACCTCTCCAGATTCAAAGGAGGTCTCGAAACTTTACATCAGGCTCAACCTGACGCTGTTGACTGGCTACGGAAGAAGGGCAAACGCTAGAAGAAGAACTTACAAATTAGAGCACCTTGTGTTCTTTTTAAAAAATATTTTATTTACTTTCCCTTTTGCTGCCCTTGTTTCTTATTGTTGTTGTAGTTATTATTGTTGTTATTGATGTCTTCATTGTTAGCTAGGACAGAGAGAAATGGAGAGAGGAGGGGAAGACAGAGAGGGGAAGAGAAAGACACCTGCAGACCTGCTTCACAACTTGTGAAGCGACTCCCCTGCAGGTGGGGAGCTGGGGGCTCGAACCGGGATCATTATGCTGGCCTTTGCGCTTCATACCACATGTGCTTAACCCGCTGCACTACCACCCGACTCCCACCTTGTGTTCTTTTAACCGAAGTCTCACCAAACACAGCCAACAAAATTTGTTCTCTCCATAAGTCATAGTGGCACACGTTACAAAAAAAAGAGGAAGGCACCAGGCGGTGTGCACCTGGTTAAGTGTTCACATTACAGCATGCAAGGACCCAGGTTCAAGACCCTGAACTCCACCTGCTGGGGGAAAGCTTCATGAGTGGTGAAGTAGAGCTGCAAGTGTCACGCTGTCTCTCTCCCTCTCTATTTTCCCCTCCCTTCTCAATTTCTCTGTCTCTATCCAATAACAAATAAATCAATAAAATAAAAAAGAAGTCAGACTTAAAAAAATTAAAGAAAGAAGAGGAACAACCCCAGAAGCTGGCACAGTGACTGCTGTGTCCTGCACACGACCCAGGTCTGTGTCCAGCCCCCACTACATTGGAGGTGCTTCAGTGCTGTGGTGTTTTTCCCTCTGTCCCTCTATCCATCTGTCTCTGTTCTTCCATCTAAAATAGTAAAGCAGGGAAGTCCCAGTGACAACCAAAAACAACTAAATGCAGGAAAATTGAAGAAAAAAAAAGTCAGGGCTGGGTGGTAGAGCACATGGTTGAGTGTATGTTACAATGGGCAAGGACCTGGGTTTGAGCCCCTGGTCCCAGCTGCAGGAGGAAAGCTTTCCAAGTGTTGAAGCAGTGTTACAGGTGTCTTCCTGTCTCTCTCCCTCTCTATCACCCCCCTTCCCTCTCGATTTCTAGCTGTCTCTAACCAATAAATAAATAAAGGTAATACAAAAATTTTAAGGAAAATTAAAAAGTCAATCGGCTGTATGAGTGAGAAGGTACCTGACAATGAAAAGAGAATTAAGAGACCATGACTTAGCCCAGTGTCAGAACACAGGCTGCTCCTCATGTATGAGGACCCAGGTTCCATAACTGGCACCTCCTAAATAAATTATCAAGTTCAGTCAAAAATATCCCATCTTGTGGTCTAGGAGGTGGTGCAGTGGATAAGGCATTGAATTCTCAAGCATGAGGTCCTGAGTTTAATCCCTGGCAGCACATGTACCAATGTGATGTCCAGTCCTCTGATGTCCAGTTTCTCTCTCTCTCTCTCTCTCTCCTATCTTTATTATTTAATAAGTAAATTTTAAAAAATATCCCATCTTAGAAAAATGTTACAGATACTTAAGTACTGTGGTGTTGTATGCTTTACATTGGGTTGTTCTAGCGCTCCCCCGCCAAGAAAATTGGATCAGTCCTGCTAATTTCGCAGCCCGCTTGGCCCCGCCCAAAAGAACCCCGAGAGGGTTCCAGAGTGCCAGAGTTCGAGTTCGGGAGTTCCAGAGTTGCAGAGTTAGAGAGTGCTTGGCGCCGTTGCGGGGGAAAGAGGCAGCAGAGTTCTGTTTGGTGATTAGTTTGGTTTAGTTTATGAATCGTTGTTCCTGAATAAAGAAATACAGCTTCCCTGCCCAGCCATATATCTCTGGTCGTCTCTGTTACCCACCCGTGAAGCTAGCCCGGCCAGCTAGAGCCTCCGAATTTTAACAACACTGTGGTATCTAAGAATATGCATCATGAAGCTCTACTAGCTACCTTAATCATCTGAACATAAACTATAAGTATAGGACGCCAGACAGTGGGACACCTGGTCCAGCACACACATTACTGTGCACAAGTGCCTGGGTTCAAGTCCCCAGTCCCCACTTGCAAAGGAGAAGCTTCATAAGCAGTGAAGCAAAGCTGCAGATGTCTATCTCTCTCTCTCTATCTATCTATCTATCTATCTATCTCAATTTCTTTTTTTTTTTTTTTTTTTTATTAAAGAAAGGATTAATTAACAAAACCATAGGGTAGGAGGGGTACAACTCCACACAATTCCCACCGCCCAATCTCCATATCCCACCCCCTCCCCCGATAGCTTTCCCATTCTCTATCTATCTCAATTTCTATCTCTATCCAAAATACATAAATAAAATATTATTGAAGAAATTTTTAAAAATTTATTACAATAGTTTGTACATGCATAACATTCCCCAGTTTCCCATTTAACAATACAACCCCCAAAAGAAGAAGAAATTTTTTTAAATACAAATATAATTGGCTCCAGGAGATAGCACAAGTTATGCAAATAACTCTCATGTCTGAGACTCCTGAGATCCCAAGTCCCATCCTCAACACTACCAAAGTCAGAGCTGAGCAGTGCTCTGGAGAAAGAAAAAAATAAATAAAGGAAAAGGAAACAATTATAATTGCTACTGCCATCTTACAATTACAATGTGTGTGTATGATACAAAAATATGTAGATATTTTCATTCTAATACTGTTATTTCCAAAATGAACTATAACACAGAATTTCTATAATTCTCAGAAAAATAAAACAAGCACATTAAGTCTGTCTAATTTTTAATTAAATAGAGTGGCTTATTTCTCCCTAATTCCACAGCCATTGCTCCCAGAGAATTCACTTCTCTGTGGATTTGGTCTTTTAAACAATTTTAAAGATGCTTACCATGAAAGGTCTTGCTGAGATAAAGACAGAGGCAAACAGAAGCAGGCAGCTAGCTAGTTGGGTAGATTTCTCAACTGTCTTTAACAAAATCTTGTTCACTGCAGGGTTTTACTGAGCCTGTGTTACTATGTAGTAATATCTAAAAGGAAGGAGTAGTAGTGGTAACTCCAAGTCTTATTACATGCGGGAGTTGTGAGTTTGTTTGTTTTAATTTCTTTATTGGATAATTAATGTTTTACATTCGACAGTAAATACAATAGTTTGTACATGCATAACATTTCCCAGTTTTCCATATATATTTGCTTGTTTTTAATTCACAAATCACTAATTCACTTTAGTAAGAAAAAAGTATTCTGAGGACCATACTTTGAAAACCACAAGTCATAACAATGTGCTAATGAAACTTCAGTAACAGCTTTGATTCCCATTTGCCTCTTTTTAAAAACCACTGCCTGCATCTTTAAAACCACCGGTAACCAACAAGACTGACTTTAGAAACATCCAATGAAGAGACATAGATCAGTGAGTGCATCTTGTCACATATACAGTAAAAACTCATTCAAAATGCAGGCAGTTGCCATTTTTTGCATAAAGGGCAGAATTATGAGTAATGTTGCTCTGTAGAATGGACTACTCAGTGCATTTCAAGTTCAAATCATATAGAAGTAAATCATTTCAGTCTGGAAATGTTGACAATCATAATCAAAAGGAAGACTTACCAACAGAAGCAGAGTTTTTAAGAACTGACTCCTTTGGGGCTCCTTTTTCAATTCGTATTGTAGCCCACTGTTCAAAAACAAAAAGTATTAACTGAAAGTTTTCAATAATACAACGTAGAACACACTTAAGCTCAATGATGCTTATATAGAAGTAAAATTAGATGTTAAGTCTTGGCCCTATTTGAGTTAAAGAGATGTCCAGGGAATCTGTGATGTACCAATACTCTAAGACCCAGATATATTCATATGAGTTATTAATTGTGCTCTTACAAAGTAATGCTTATGATGATTTTATAAGATGGAAAAAAATCATGCTTATCCTATGTAAATCATTCACATTCCAATAAATTCCTCCTTGCAAAGGTCTGGCAAGAGTACAGCTGAAGGCATCAGTGCTGTCTGGGTTTAAAGTTACTTAATTAATCCCTGTAGGGCTCAATTTCCTCACCTATAAAATGAGGATAATATCCCCTACCTCATAGCACTATTGTGCAGGTTAAATGAAATTATTGCATGGAAAGTCCAAAACACTGAGACCCAGTGTAGCTATTACTTTCATCGCAAACTAAGCTTCCTGGATGAAACACCCTGAGAGAGGTCTAAGTGCCTGCATCAGAAAGAAGGTGGCAGAAAGGAGCAATTACAAGGCAGAAAGCTGGAAGGCAAGCTGTGAAATCAATAAGAGATCATGGAGGGCTGGCAAAACAGCTCACTTAGTGAACAAAATGCGCAGGGGATGATAGCATAGTGGCTATGCAAAAAGACTGTCCTACCAGGCAGCTCCAAAGTTCCAGGTTCAATTCCCCACACTAACTGGCCAAGCTTCAAGTGGCAAGTCCCAAAGCTAGTATAGTACACTAGTAAGACTCAGTCTTAGGGAAAAAAGAAGGAAAAAAAAAAAAGACTTAGATACAATTTTCAGCCAACCATTGTTAATACTAGAAATGTATTTCTTATGGGTGTGAGGTTTTAACATTTTATTTAAGTATTAATAGACTATGATTCCATGTTCTCATGATGGAAAAATACTGGTATTTTATTACTAGTGTGAGTTAAACTGTGTTTCTTCCAAAATCCATGTGTTGAAGCTCCTAACCCAATCCTCTGAGTGAACTATGTTTGGATTTATGCACTTTAAAAAGTGAATGTGTGGTCTGGGAGATGGCATAGTAGGTAAAGCATTGGACTCTCAAGCATTAGGTCCTGAGTTCAATTCCTGGCAACACATGTACCAGAATGATGTCTGGTTCTTTCTCTCTCCTCCTATATTTCTAATAAATAGACAAATTAAAAAAAAAGTCAAAATACATTATATTTAAAAAAAAAAAAAGTGAATGACTTGGGTTGGTAAAATAGCACACTTGAACAATTTGCCATTTTGCCATGTACTTGATCCAGGTTTGAGTATGGCCCCCACCACATTGAAGGAAGCTTTGGTGCTGTGGAGATAACTTTCTAAGAAAAGAGAGGGAAAAAAAAAAATGCTATACTCATAAGAAGGGGGAAATGAGGGTACTGGTACACAGCAGAGATGAACATGCAGAGGACAATCTTGTGAAGACACAGCAAGAAGGCCTTTTTCTCTAAGTCAGGGACAGTGGCCTCAGGAGAAACCAAATCCACCAACACCTTGATCTTGGACTTCTAGCTTCCATAACTGTGAGAAATAAGAGTTCTGTTGTTTAATCCACCTAGTGTGTGGTACTTTGTGATGGCCGTCCTAAAAGACCAATACAAGGCACCCTTCCAATAGCCTGAAGTGTGACCAACAGTTCTGTGTTCTGACAGCAGACACGTTTCAGAGCAAAAACTTCTCTGGAAGTGCTAAACTCCAAAGGGGAGGGTCAGGGAGGTAGCTCACTGTTAACACACTATGCCTCATGTATATGAGCCCTAGATTCAATCCCCAGAACCCCTCCTACCCCACCCAAATAAAAAAATAAAAACATGACCAAGGAAAGTAGAAAAATATACAAAGTTACAAACAACACTAGGCTTATTCAAATAGCAACTGGTCACCACTTATAGCAAAAACAATATCTAGGCAGGGGCTTCATCTTGATAGATTAAGAATGGAGGTTTAAGATTTAAATCAAAACCCTGGATCTACCACTATGGCATCTATGTGCTTCCAGCCAGACAAATTACCTCTGCTCCTTTACTCCCCAATCCATCAATCAGTGCAAGTAATAATAGGCCCCAGCTTTTCATTTAATCCCACAGCAACTTTCTGAGCTGGGGCCATGGTAGCTTTTCTTTATTATTGCTTTCTGTCATAAAGTCTTGGCACAAGAATTGTGTCTCTAGCACCAGGGACAACACCTGAATGTTAGAACAACAGAGGTTGTCCTAACTATCTGAGAATTACTGACATGGTTTTCTTTATATTTTTTATTGCACAGAGACAGAGAGAAATCAAGAGGGAAGGGGATAATAGAGAGGGAGAGAAAAAGAGATACCTGCATCCCTGCTTCAGAGCTTGTGAAACTTTCTCCCTGCAGGTGGGGGGCAGAGGCTTGAACCTGGGTCCTGTGCACACCCAATCATCCTGACACACTATTCTATTTTTATTTTATTTTATTTTATTTTATTTTTACCAGAGCTTATGGTGGTGTAGGGAATTGAGCCTGAGACCTTGGAGCCTCAGGCATGAGTCTCTTCGCATAAACATTATTCTTCTGTCACCCCTACCCATGACATGCTTTTTTAAGAAAATAGAAAAACTTACAGAGAGGTCTAAGAACAGTTACGATAAGAGACAGTAATAGAAATTTTGTGTTGACATATCAAAGATGTGAATGTAGCAAAAAAAAAAAAAAAAAAAGCCAAAAAGTGAAAAGACCAAAGGGTTCTCCAATTCAAGCTCCACTAAGAGTTGAGTACCTACTATGTATCAAGGTATTCCTTTACATTTCTTCCTTTAACCTGCACAGTAACTCCATGAGGCATAGTTCTCCAGACAGAGGGAGAAGCTGAGGTCATGTTACAGACCTGTCCTCTACAGTTACAGGTTAAGAGTTGGAGGCATTTATTCAAGCTTCCAGCTTATTCTTCAAAAACTTGTGGAGAGGGTGGGGAGAATACAGGTCCAAGAAGGATGACAGAGGACCTATTGGGGAACTGGGGAATGTTATGCATGTACAAACTATTGTATTTACTGTTGAATTTAAAACATTAATTCCCCAATAAAGAAATTTTTAAAAAACTGTGGAGGAAAAATCATCCCATAACATTTATCACCTGCACATTGCCTATCTTTATCTCATTAGATAACTTACTAACCATTCCCCTACCTTTTTCTTCATCAATCCTATACTTGCTCATTTTAATCTCTCCCTAATCAGTATTTAGACCAATGAATAGTAGCCCTTTACCACATTGATCCCCATAACCTTCAGAACTGAGGACAGCACTTTTCATCTTTAATCCATGCTCCTGACTGATAAAAATACCTCCCGGAGATTCTAACATGGACCCTACCATCCAGATGAACTACATTCTACATGTATCTACCTTCCCTTTCTTTTTAGAGTATGGATTCCCTGAAATAATCTCAACAGAAAGGGATGACATTCATATATCAACTCTGTTTTTAAAGATTTTATTTATTAACACAAGACAGAAAAGGAGAGAAAGGGAGAAAAGAAGAAAAAGGTACCCTATGATCCTGCAATTCCACTCCTGGGGATATATCCTAAGGAACCCAACACATCCATCCAAAAAAATCTGTGTACACATATGTTCTTGGCAGCACAATTTGTAATAGCCAAAACCTGGAAGCAACCCAGGTGTCCAACAACAGATGAGTGGCTGAGCAAGTTGTGGTCTATATACACAATGGAATACTACTCAGCTGTAAAAAATGGTGACTTCACCGTTTTCAGCCAATCTTGGATGGACCTTGAAAAAATCATGTTGAGTGAAATAAGTCAGAAACTGAAGGATGAATATGGGATGATCTCACTCTCAGGCCGAAGTTGAAAAACAAGATTAGAAAAGAAAACACAAGTCGAACCTGAAATGGAATTGGAATATTACACCAAAGTAAAAGACTCTGGGGTGGGTGGGTGGGTGGGGAGAATACAGGTCCATGAAAGATGATGAATGACATAGTGGGGGTTGTATTGTTAAATGGAATTTTAATAAAAAAAAAAAAATTTGCAACTTGAAAAAAAAAAAAAAAGAAGAAAAAGGTATCCCTCTGACACATGGGATACTGAGGATTAAACGCAAGATCTTATGCTTTTAAATCCAATGCCTTCCGAACTGCACTACCTCCTCGAGCCCCAAATGTTGACTCTTTAAAAGTCGTCATTATAGGACAATGTAAGTTGCTGGAGGGATAGGTGCCCTTGAGGTCTGGGGCACCAGGGCCTGCTCACCACCTGGCCCACAGGCACAACAGCCCTGCTCCAGAGTGTGTCAGGTGTGCTGAGCTCCCTGGGTAAGTCTGGAGTGGACCTCTGTGTGGGGTGTGGAAACCAACTGCGTCTTCCCTTCAGTTCTGTGATTCTATCAAGATGGCTTTCATCTGGCTTGACTTACCCAAAGATGCCCGATGACTTCCTATGTTTGCTTTTCTAAAGAAAAGCTACTGATACTGAAAGCTCAGAATCCAAATCTGAAAACTGCAGTACTAATTAAACAAATTGCTTGACTATGGAGGAAACTTCCTGATGAAGAGAACAAAGTAAATGAAGATGCTTACAAGGCAGACTGGGAGGTATACAAAGAAGAGTTAAACTCCAAGTCAAATCAAATCTTTGGGAAAGAAGTTTTGCAAAAATTATTTTAAAAAGAAGGTATTACTCAAAAAGAAAAAAGTAACAATGCTTGGAACACTAAAAAGACCTCATACAGTTTATAATATTTTATTTATTCATTTATTTATTTATTTTACCAGAGCACTGATTAGCTCTGGCTTATATGGTGCAGGGGATTGAACCTGGGACCTTGGAGCCTCAGACATGAAAGTCTCTTTGCATAACCATTGTACTATCTACCCCCGCCCAGCTTATAACATCTTTGTCTGAAAAATTCCAAGAAACTTTGGTCTGGGAAGTGACACAGTGAATAACAAATTGGATTCTCAACCATGAGGTTCCCAACAGCACATGTACCAGAGTGCTGCCTGGTTCTTTTTCTCCTCCTATCTTTCTCATGAAGAAATAAATAAATAAATTCAATTAAAAAAATAATAAGGATTTTCAACACAGGGAAGGTTGCAATCTGTAAAAAGAAAAAACAATCTTTCTAGTTCTCAAAAGCAAGTATATATTCAACTTGCTGAGGATGATAAAGTTAGTATTTATAATGAAAGTTTGGAAAGAACAAATAATTGAAGCTGAGCAAAATGAGCTTCCGTGTTGCAAAACTAAGCCTCCAACAAAAGATGACTTTGAGGATTATTAAAACAGAAGACTGAGTTATGTTCATAATGGTTAAGATACAAGAAACCAATTAGGTCTCAATCAACACCTGAAGCTGTTGTAAAATGAGAAAGGATAAACTTGGTAAAAATTGATATTTAATTCCTTTTTCTTTAGCCCATGGGCTTGAGAGTTGAATTTTGTAGTAGTGTCATGCTGCAGAAAACTAAAGCAGATGAAAGTTTTATGTGGAACTTACTTTGTATTTAGGAACTACTGAGGGTCTAGATAATGACCTGCGGCATTTATCAGTGTATCACTGTACCTTTGGTAAAGGTAAAGTTTCTTTGTTATTGTAAGAATATTCATATTTCCGGAGACAGGAGTTTCCCACTCAAAAACATAACGAATTGGAGAAGTCAGTATTCTGTAATATAAATAGGCATTTTTAACTTTTTGTTTGTTTTTGTTTTTTGTTTTGTTGCTGGGGCTCCCTGCTCCATGAATCCACTGCTCCTGGAGGCTATTTTTTCCCTTTTATTGCCCTGGTTGTTTTATCGTTGTTGTGGTTATTATTGTTGTTGTTGCTGGATAGGACAGAGAGAAATGGAGAGAGCAGGGGAAGACAAAGAGGGGGAGAGAACGATAACAAAGAGGGGGAGAGAAAGATAGACACCTGAAGACCTGCTTCACCACTTGTGAGGCGACCCCCTGCAAGTGGGGAGCCAGGGGCTCGAACCAGAATCCTTATGCAGGCCCTCACGCTTCAAGCCAAATGCACTTAACCTGTTGCACTACTGCCTGACCCCCAAATAGGCATTTTAAAGAGTCCTCTAACACTTATCTAGGTAAGTTCAAGTTTCCTAGATATAATTCATAACTATATTCAGAGCTGATGATTATACATGTAAGGAATTGCTTGTTTCAGCTGCAGCTTTTTATAAAACTTTTTCTCATTATCTTTTTTTTCTTAAACAGTTTAATTAATGTGGCATCTATGCATATTACCTTATACTGCATAGAATAAAAATTTTAAATGTTTCCAAATTTTAAAAAATGTCATTATAGAGTGGGAGTGATATCATAATGGTTATGCAAAAAGACTCTCATGCCTGAGGCTCCAAAGTCCCAAGTTCCATCCCCCACACCACCATAAGCCAGAGCTGAACAGTGCTCTGGTAAAAAAGAATAACGTTATTTTTTTTTTTTTTTAAAAAGTCATTACATGGGCTAGGCAAATAGCATAATAACTATGCAAAAAGACTTTCATGCCTGAGGCACAAAAGTCCTAGGTTCAATCCCCAGTACCGCCGGAAGCCAGTGTTAAGCAGTTCTCTGGTTTTCTGTGGCTCCTTAAAATAAATTTTTAAAGGGCCGGGTGGTGGCACACCTGGTTGAGTGCACCTATTTGGGTTCTCGGTTCAAACCCCTGGTCCCCACCTTTAGGGGGAAAGCTTTGCGAGTGGTGAAGCAGGTGTCTCTCTGTCTCTCCCTCTGTCACCCCCTTCCTTCTCAATTTCTGGCTATCTCTATCCAATAAATAAAGATAAGTTTAAAAATTAAATTAAAATAAATTTTTTAAAACAAAAAAAGTCACTATACACTTCTTGAAAACTACTACTTAGAAAATTTATAAGACTAACTGTAAACTAAAAAGTTGTCTTGGCTGGATGGTGGCGCACCTGGTTGAGTGCACACATTACAGTAAACAAGGACCCAGGTTGTCCAGTTCCCACCTGCTGGGGGGAGCTTCATAAGGGGCAAAGCAGTGTTGTAGGTTGTCTCTCCCCCTCAATTTCCCTCGGCCTCTATTCAAAACAAGTATATATTAAGAAATAAATAAAAATTAAAAGTCAAGTCTTGTCTTCAAATGGCTTGCCATATAGAGACTTCAGTTTGCATCTAAGCATTAGCATTGCAAAAGGCAACAGACTTGAACTAGTGAGAGCTAAGGAGGAGTCAAACAAGAGAGACAAGAGCAAAACTGGGTGAGTTACTAGACAACTAGCAGTTCCTATAGCCTGTTATTCAGCAATTAGCCAATACATTTCAACTACCAAAATCTGAGGCTATGCCCATGAAAAAGCCATTCACTGCCAATAAAACCAAATAGTATATAAACTGTTAGCAAGAAACCTTGGGAAATTTGTAAATTTAATCAAAGAATATTCTTGGGACTGGATGCAAAAAAGAAAGAAAATTAACTTGACTGAGAACAGAGTAAGGAATAAGGAGTAATAGAAGGGCTGGGCCTTAGATGGAACCTACAAAAAGGCAAGACATTTGTCCAGAACGAAAAAGATGGTCACATGCTAAAGAACCAGTGCAATTCTTAAGCAAATCGCCCTTATCATCAGGAAGAAACACTCCTGTGTACTAACTCCCTGTCTAGCAGAAATGGCTTTGAAACATCTAATGCTGTCCTGATTTCCCTATGGCATTCCAGCTCTTTCCTGATAAGCCCAGAGGATGCGCCCATTTCCTTCCTTCAAACACAGGCATTCTAGACAACTGGGGACCCATGAGGTAAGTGTTGGCTCACAAAATCATTCAACATCAAATTCCATATATGTAAAGCATCTCTCTGGCCTAATGACTTCATCTTAACAAAGAGGGTGGTTCCTTAAGTTGCCATCTCACTGGTTCCCAAGCTGAGGGGAGCATCTCTCACTGTAGTGAAAAAATAGGTATTCTTGGGAGTTTAACTAACAAGGAATGCATCATTGAAAGTCTCTTCCACTTAAGTCAGACAAAAATGAAAACCTGAGGCCCTGCCAAACTGCAGGGCAGATCCTTGACAGGAACTCACCCTTCAGATCAGAGCAGAGTTATTTCTCAGGCTGGCAGCAACTAACTGGGGTATCTACTCTCCCCACGTCTCTTCTGCTAAACCCTGAATTTATTTTGTCATCACCAGTGTCACCATTGAGTCAATTTTATCAAACAGAAAGTGTAACAGAGGTAAAGACCCCCAGCACTGAGGCTTTTCGCAGCGCTGTGGAGGCAGGGGCCAAATCTGGCTCATACACAGGACAACCAGGCACTTATAAGTGAGCTGTCTTAATGAGCTTGTATCTTGAATTATTAAAGCAAAATATAAGAATTAGAACCTGGGAACTGTAAAATTCACCTTCACCTGATTCTCCCTTAGGATATAAATGCCCAAAGTTGGTTTGTTTGTATTTTTTTTTTTTTTTTAACCAGAGCACTGCTCAGCTCTGGCTTATGGTGGTGCAGGGGATTGAATCAGGGACTTTAGAGCTTCAGGCATGAGAGTCTCTTTGCATAACCATTATACTATCCACCCCCACCCCCCAAAGGTGTTTCTGTATGGCAGAACAATTCAATCCTATCAAGAGTTCTAAGAAAGAGTGAATGGGCAGTAGTTGAAACAGATTATCTTTTATGGAGAGAACATTTTGAGAAAGTCAAACAGTAACAGGCCACTAAAAAAGTGATCAAGTTCAGAGTATGAAGTTCATAAAAATTGAAGACCATGTACTATCTCCCAAGAAGAAACAGCCCTTTTAAAACAAGTGGGCTGAGGATGTAGAATCAAATACACATTCAGAAAGTAGACAAACAAAAATAACCACAAAGCAAAAAAAGGAAGAGAAGGAGAAGTAGTGTGACAAATGTCTGGGATTAGCGGATAGGCAGGTAGGAGGCTAACTAGTCTACTAATCACCCCAATAGGTGAGGAAGAGAAGAAAAAGACCAAACTAGAGGCAGAAAAATCATAATCCATATTAGAAGGAACTGCAGAAGTTTGATAAACAAAAAGAAAAAAAAGAGGAAGAGAGAAAAGTAAATAGAAGATAAAGGAGTGAACTGGGAAGGGAAAGAGAGACTAGCTAACTACATGAATAACAGTATTGTTTTAAAAGTAGCAAGCATGTCTTTAGCACCTAATATACATATGCAACCTTCTAAGATGCTGGACACACCTTAACTCACCCGTGGATCTAAGTGCTATAATTCTCTTTATATTATAACAAGGCTGAGAATGAGGCGACCTCCTTAAGGTCAGACACTGCTCTCCCTATTTCCTCAAAACTTTGGGACCATCTGATAGGAGAGGAACCTGGAAGACCTCTGTAATTTAAAGCAGCCCTGCCTTAAGTCCTCGCTGTCCCCTAGCAGGCCCAATGCCACAGCGCCATGCTCTGCAGAAGCTGGATGCAGAGAAACAGAGCATTCAGCAAGGACCTAGTACAGCACCCGGGGAAATGGCAGCCGTTCATGTGCGGTAGAACCGCGACGAGACAGGCTTGGTAGCGGGGCTGTGACATCTAAAGGCTGTGACTGAGGAGGCTCGCGGGCAGAGGCGGCCATCGTCACCCCTTCAGTGACAACGAGGAGGGGCGGGGGAGAGAGTCGCCTTCAACGGGAGACAGCGCTGCACTCCGCGCCCGCCTCCCGCCGCCACAAACCGCCACCGCGCCGGCCCTCGCGCCCCCCGATGCTCCGCTGGGACCCCCACGACCCTCGGCTGCCCCCCATGACCCTCGGTTGCCCCCACGACCCTCAGCAGGCATTCCCCCAGCATCCTCGCAGGACCCCTCCAGATCCCTTTGCAGAGACCCCCAGTCCTCCACACCCTGCCCCCCGCGCTCACCTCCAGTGTCCGCACCAGCACCCGCATGTAGAGCTCGGAGATGCCGAGGGACAGCCCGCAGGCGGAAGGCAGCAGGATGAGGCCCAGCACCAGCGCCAGCCAGGCCGCCAGCAGCTGCGCCGCCAACCCAGCGCCCTCCATGGCCCCGGGCGGCCGGCCCCGGCTCTCGGCTGGGCGCGCAGGGGAGGCTCAGCCCTGGCCGCGCAGGCTACAGGGGGAAGGAGGCCCCGGAACAGAGCAGGGAGGAGGGATGGAGGGGGTGGGGGCTGGCAGCGCAGGGGAAAGAGGGTGAGGTGGGGGCTAGCTGTGTAGGGGAGGGAGGGAATAGAGGGGAGGCCCTGGCAGGGCTGTGAAAGGAGAGGTAGAGGGGGGCCCTTGGCAGGGGGTCGGGTGCTCAGCCCCGCGGGCCTCCCGGAACTTGCTGCTCCTCCCCGCAGCCGCTCACTCTTCCCCGGCAGGCACACCGCCAGAGAAGACCCGAGCGGAGAGAGAGAAAAAGCGAGAGATTCGCAGGGCCTGGGGCGCACCCAGCCCGGCCAGGTGACTCGGACGGCGACAGCTCGGGGCGACTAGTGCGGGACCTGGCGGCGAGGAGCCGGGATCTCTGCGCCCTAAATCTGCGCCCGGCCAACCCCGCCTCCCTGCAGGAGTCTCAGAACACTAGGCCCGGCCTGGCCTCCCTCTGGATCCGCCTCTCCCCAGCCGGGACTGGCCCCTCCCCGCCGCCTGCGCACAGACCCCGCTAGGCTGCCCCACAGTCAGGCCCTCAGCCCCGCCCAAGCACAGCCCCAACCTGAAAACACGCCCAGAAGTCCCGTTCAGCGGAGTCTGGGTCTGTCGTTTTTTCTTTGTTTTTCTATTTAATTTTTCTTATTAGTGATTTAATATTGATTTACAAAATTATGAGATAACAGGGGTATAGTTCCACACCTTCCACATCATTAGTTGTTTTTTTTTTTTCTTTTTCAACCAGAGCACTCCTCAGCTCTGATTTGTGGTGGTGCTGTGGTGTGGGGATTGAACCTGGGACTTTGGAACCTCAGGCGTGAGTCTCTCTTTGCATAGCCATTATGTTAGCTACCCTCCGCCACCACCAGAGTTCTGTGCCCCCCTTCCCTCCTTTAGAAACTGCAATGGTTCTCCCAAGGTCACAGATATGGTTTGGTTATTATTTCTATAACTACCTACATTTAGATATATTAGCGCGTTTTTTTTCCTATGGTTCTGCCTTCTCTTTTTAAGTCACACCTACTACTACTTCCATGTGTCCTTTTTTTTTTTTAATTTTATTTTCTCTCTTCGGATCTTGATGGGATTAGGGTTCAGAGCCCTCTGGTCATCTTCCACTAACATTTCTCCCACTCTGGGAGTATGGACCGAAAGTGTGTGTGTGTGTGTGTGTGTGTGTGTGTGTGTGTATTTTTTAATGGCAGAGAAAAAGATACAGAGAAAGCTACTAGAGCACTGCTCAGCTCTGGCTTATGGTGGTGCTGGGGACTTTGGAGCCTCAGGCATGAAAGTCTTTTGTATAGCCATTATGCTATCTCCCCCAGCCTAACATACCACTCTGATTTTTATCTATTTATGTGTTTGTTTATTTTCATAGAGACATGGGGATAAAGAGATAGAGAGGAAGAGAGAAAGACACTGGCAGCACTGCTTCACTGTTCCTGAGGCTTCCCCTTGCAGGTGGGGACCAGGGCTTGAAGCCAGGTACTTGTGCATTGTAACATGGGCACTCAGCCAGGTGCACCACCATCCAGCTGAACCAAAATTCTTTTTTTTATTATTGGGGAATTAATGTTTTACATTTAACAGTAAATACAATGGTTTATACATGCATAATATTCCTCATTTTCCCATATAAAAATACAAGCCCCACTAGGTCCTCTGAATCCTTCTTGGACCTGTATTTTCCCTGCCACCCACCCCAGAGTCTTTTACTTTGGTGCAATACTCCAATTCCATTTCAGGTTCGACTTGTGTTTTCTTTTCTGATCTTGTTTTTCAACTTCTGCCTGAGAGTGAGATCATCCCATATTCATCCTTCTGTTTCTGACTTATTACACTCAACATGATTTTTTCAAGGTCCATCCAAGATGGGCTGAAAACAGTGAAGTCACCATTTTTTACAGCTGAGTAGCATTCCATTGTGTATATATACCACAACTTCCTCAGCCATTCATCTGTGGTTGGACACCTAGGTTGCTTAAGGTTTTGGCTATTACAAATTGTGCTGCCAAGAAAATATGTGTACACAGATCTTTTTGGATGGGTGTGTTGGGTTCCTTAGGATATATCCCCAGGAGAGGAATTGCAGGGTCATAGGGTAGGTCCATTTCTAGCCTTCTGAGAGTTCTCCAGACTGTTCTCCACAGAGGTTGGACCAATTGACATTCCCACCAGCAGTGTAGGAGGGTTCCTTTGACCCCACAACCTCTCCAGAATTTGCTACTGTTACCTTTTCTGATGTATGACATTCTCACAGGATTGAAGGGGTATCTCACTGTTGTCTTTATTTGCATTTCTCTGACAGTCAGAGACTTGGAGCATTTTTTTTTATTATCTTTATTCATTTATTGGATAGAGAAAGTCAGAAATGAGAGGGAAGGGAAGAATAGAGAGGGTGAGAGACAGAGACACACCTGCAGCACTGCTTCACCACTTGTAAAGCTTTCCCCCTGCAGGTGGGAACTGGGGCCTCTAACCTGGGTCCTTGTGCATTGTAACATGTGCGCTCAACCAGGTGTGCCACCACCCAGCCCCAGACTTGGAGCATTTTTTCATGTGTTTCTCGGCCTTCTGGATCTCTTCTGTGGTGAATATTCTGTCCAAGTCCTCACCCCATTTTTGGATGGGTTATTTGTTGTCTTGTTGTTGAGTTTGGCAAGCTCTTTATATATGTTGGTTATTAACCTCTTGTCTGATGTATGGCATGTAAAGATCTTCTCCCATTCTGTGAGGGGTCTCTTGGTTTGGGTAGTGGTTTCTTTTGCTGTGAAGAAGCTTTTTAATTTGATGTAGTCCCATAGGTTTATACTTGCCTTAGTCTTCTTTGTAATTGGATTCCTTTCATTGAAGATGTCTTTAAAAATTTATGTGGAAAAGAGTTCTGCCAATATTTTCCTCAGAGTACCTGATAGTTTCTGGTCTAACATCCAAGTCCTTGATCCACTTGGAATTTATTTTTGTATTTGGTGTAATACAGTGATTCAGTTTCATTCTTCTGCATGTTTCAACCCATTGTTTCCAACACCATTTGTTGAAGAGACTCTGCTTTCCCCATTGAATAGTCTGAGCCCCTTTGTCAAAGATTAGATGTCCATCGGTGTGGGGGCTCACTTCTGGGCTCTCAGTTCTATTCCACTGGTCAGTGTATCTATTCATGTTCCAGTACCAACAAGTTTTGATGATAATGGCCCTATAATACAGTTTGTAATCTGGAAGTGTGATACCTCCAGTTCTGCTCTTTTTTCTCAGGATTGTTTTGGCAATTCTAGGTCTTTCCTGGTTCCAGATAAATATTTGTAGCATTTGTTCTATTCTCATAAAAAAATGTGCATGGGATCTTGATGGGGATAGCATTAAATTTGTGTATAGCTCTGGGTAGTATATTCATTTTGATGATGTGAATTCTTCCAACCCATGAACATGGAATATCTTTCCACTTCTTTGTGTCTTTTTCAATTTCCTTGAGTAGTGAATCATAATTTTCAGTATACAAGTCTTTCACTTCTTTGGTTAGATTTACTCCTAGATATTTTATTGTTTTTGTTGCTATAGTAAAAGGAATTGATTTCTGGATTTCAATTTCTTCTAGCTTAGTGTTTGCATAGAGGAATGCCACTGACTTTTGAATGTTAATTTTATAGCCTGACACCTTACTATATCCCCTGATGATTTCCAAAAGCTTCTTGCTGGATTCCTTAGGTTTTTCTATATATATACTATCATGTCATCTGCAAATAAGGAGAGTTTGACTTCTTCTCTTCCATTCTGAATCTCTTTAATTCTTTGGTCCTGCCTGATTGCTATGGCAATAACTTCCAACACTATGTTGAATAGTAATGGTGATAGTGGGCAGCCCTGTCTAGTACCAGATCTGAGGGGAAATGCTTCCAGTTTTTCACCATTGAGTATGATTTTGGCTGTAGGTTTGCTATATATAGACTCCACTATCTTCAGGAATTTTCCATCTATTCCCATTTTTTGTAGTGTTTTGATCATAAAGGGATGTTGTATTTTGTCAAAGGCTTTCTCTGTATCTATCAATATGACCATGTGGTGTTTGGTCTTGCTTTTGTTGATGTGGTGGATCACATTGATTGGTTTACATATATTAAACCAACCTTGCATGCCTAGGATAAACCCCACTTGGTCATGATGAACAGTCTTTTAATATACTGCTGTATCCAGTTGGCTAGAATTTTGTTCAATATTTTCGCATCTATGTTCATCAGAGATATTGGTCTGTAGTTTTCTTTTTTGGTTGTGTCCCTATCTACTTTTGGTATCAGAGTGATGTTAGCTTCATAGAAGCTGGCAGTATTCCTGTGTCTTAGATCTTCTGGAAGACTTTTAAAAGTAGAGGTATGAGTTCTTCTTTGAAGGTTTTGTAGAATTGATATGTAAAACCATCTAGTCCAGTACTTTTATTTTTGGGGAGATTTTTGATAACTGTTTCAATTTCATTGGCTGTGATGGGCCTGTTCATGTTATCCACTTCCTCTTTACTTAGTTTTGGAAGTTGGTAGGTATCTAGGAAATCGTCCATTTCTTCCATGTTCTCTAGTTTGGTGGCATATAGTTTGTTCATAGAAGCCTCGCATGATATGTTGAATTTCTGCAGTGTCTGTTGTGATATCTCCTCTTTCATTTACTATCCAATTTATTTGGGTCTTCTCCCTTTTTTGTTTTGTGAGTCTGGCTAAAGGTTTGTTGATTTTGTTCACTCTTTTGAAGAACCAACGTTTACTTTCGTTGATCTTTTGTATGGTTTTCTTATTCTCAATGTTATTTATTTCTGCTCTAACTTTAGTGATTTCCGTCCTGCTGGTTGCTTTAGTGTTCCTTTGTTCTTCTTCTTCTTCTAGGTCTTTAAAATGTGCAATCAGGCTATTTATTTGCGCTTTTTCTTGTTTCCTAATGTGTGCTTGTATAGCTATGAACTTCCCTCTCAGTACTGCCATAGCTGTGTCCCAAATAGTTTGATAGTTTGTGTCTTCATTTACATTGAAGTCTTGAAACGTTTAGATTTCTTCCTTGATTTCCTCTTTGACCCAGAAGTTGTTGAGAAGTATACTGATGAGCTTCCACATTTTGGGACTATTACTAATCTTTTGTTGATTGTTAAGTGTTAGTTTAATTCCACTGTGGTCTGAGAAGATGCTTGGGATGATTTCAATGCTCTTGATTTGGTGATTTGGTGGGTTCCTGTAAAGGTTCTATTCCTGTCTTGTTTAAGTCCCAGGTGGTCTCCTTTGGTATTCCTAGTTGATCCAGGAGAGGAGAGAAGAGGAGAGAAACAGATCTGCTGCTGCTCTTGCCCCGCCTCAGAAAGTCCGCCAATCCCAAATTCTTTAAAAGGTGCAAAAGGTGGATGGTGAAGGGGATTGAACCCAGGACTTAAGTGCCTCAGACATCAAAGACTTTTTGCATAATCATTATACCCAAGGGGGTTCTGGCTGAAAATCTTTTGCATAAAACTTCAAAGATTGCTGGGTGGAAAGACTGCATAATAGTTATGCAAAATAATAGTTATGCAAAATGACTTTCATGCTTGAGGCTCTGAGCTTTTAGGTTCAGTCCCGAGTACTATCATCAGCAAGAGAAGAGCAGTGCTCTGGCTAAATAAATAAATACAGGGGCCAGGTGGTGGCACACCTGGTTGAGCACACATGTTATCCCAACCCCAACTGCAACCACAACCCCAACCTCAACCCGAACCCTAAACGCTAAACCCTAAACCTAACCCTAAACCCTAACCCCTAAACCCTAACCCCTAACCCTAACCCCTAACCCCTAACCCTAACCCTAACCCTGGCACACCTGGTTGAGCACACATGTTACATGAGCGAAAGAGCCAGGGTTCAAGACCCCAGGTCTCTGGCTGCACTTGTCTCTCTGCCTCTCTTCCACTCTACCTTCCCCTACCCTCTGGATATCTGGCTGCCTCTATCAAATAAAATTTTTTTTTAAATTAAATGTTTAAGACAAAGAAAAATAAATAAATGTCAAAGATTGCTTTGAGGGAGGTAGCACAGGGATGAGCCCTTCGATTCTCAAGTATGCATAGTTTGAGCCAGAGTGATAATCTGGTTCTTTCCCTCTCCTTAACAAATTAAATTTTTTAAAGATTACAATGAATCTTTTACCCCTGCTCCAGGGAGGATGACTAAGGAATGCTGAGTGACTATTTACCCCATAAAGTTCCAGTATAGGCAGCTTTGGATGACATCTGCCTTTTTCTGCCCAGACAGATATAGGTGTTGAACAGGTTATTGAAGCATATTACTGACATCACACAAGTTTTGCTTTTATTGATTTTTTTTTTATTTTATCTTATTTTATCAGGACAGACCACTGGTGGTGCTGGGGATTTAAACCTGGGTATCCCTACCCTCAGACATGGAAGTCTGTTGTATAACCACTATATTATCTCCCTGGCCTGTTTTGCTGTTCTTGCCTGTAGTCAGTGATTTTTCTCTCTTTGCTGTCTTCACACTTATCACCTGGCCAAGCCTTGTCTTTATCTGCCTACACTCACTGCCACCTGCTTTAATATCCTGCATGTTCTCTTTTATCATTCTGACCACTATTCCATCCCTTCTCAACCTACACAGGATATTCCGTCATGCCATGCTACTGTTAAAACCCAGCAGTTGAGCCCCTCACTAGTGGTCCCAAATTGAAATCCAAATATGACACACCCTAAGCTAGAAGTTAAATCACTCGAAGTATAGCATTTATCACATTCCAAAAAATCCTCTCTCACTGGCCCCTAACATCTTCTCCAGGTCGTTGCTCACATCTTTTCCCAACCTAGGCCACACCACACCACACACCCCCATTTCACACATCCATTCCTACTCTCTCACCTAGATCACTCACTCCACGAATTAAGGATCCAATACAGGAATTACATAAATTGCTATGTATGCTTCTTCCCATCACAGATTCCAGAACAGGGAGTGAAATTGGAGTGTGATTGTGCCTGCTACAGCTAAAGCTGAGCTAAAAATGTGTTGGTCCTGACATCCGTAAACTCCTAGGCTTGTGGTCCGGGAGGTGGTGCAGTGGCTAAGGCACTAGACTCTCAAGCATGAGATCCTGAATTTGATCCCTGGCAGCACACATACCAGACTGATGTCTGGATGTCTGGTTCTTTCTCTCCTCCTATATTTCTTTTTTTTTTTTTTAATTGCCTCCAGAGTTATTGCTGGGGCTTGTTGCCAGCACTACAAATTCACTGCTCCTGGTGGCCATCTTTTTTTTTTAATATTTATTTTCCCTTTTGTTGCCCTTTTTGTCTTATTGTTGTTATTGATGTCATCGGTCATCGTTGTTGGATAGGACAGAGAGAAGGGGAAGACGGGGGGGCTTGGAAGGGAGAGAGAAAGACATCTGCAGACCTGCTTCACTGCCTGTAAAGCGACTCCCCTGCAGGCAGAGAGCTGGGGGCTCCAACCAGGATTCTTACCCCATCCTTGCACTTTGCTTCACATGTGCTTAACCTGCTGTGCTACCACCCGACTCCCCCCTCCTCCTATATTTCTAATAAATAAATCATCTTTTTTTTTAAAAAAAACATCCTAGTCTCACTGATATTGGGGGTTCTAGGAGTTAGTAGCAAATTAGAAGCAGTAGCTAGTTATTTCCATTTCTTCATGCATGTCACTCTAATAAAAGGCCAAAAGGCATGGCTCCTTCTGGGGGAAATTTTATTTGTTAAGGTTTATGAGATATGAGAGAGAGAGAGAGAAAGAATAGCAAAATAATTATGCAAAGAGACTTGCAAGGCTGAGGCTTCAAAATCCCAGGTACCATTCCTCACCACCACCACCAACACCATAAGCCTAAAGGGGGGATAAAGGGGGTAAGTAAAGGACACACACACAGAGAGAATAGCAAATAATTATGCAAAGAGACTTTCAAGCCTAAGGCTCCAAAGTCCCAAGTACAAACCCCTTCACTGAAGGGTGGAGAGAGACGGGAGTAAAGGAGAGAGAGAGAAGACAAACTAGTGCAAAGAGGGAAAGAGGACTCGATCATCACTCTCATCCTGATACACTTGATGCCAGGAATTAGACTCAGGACCTCAAGTTTGAGCTCAAAGCTCTATCTGCTGCACCACTTCAGATTGAGACAGATTAACTCTAGTAAAACTATGATCTTTGTCAAGGGGACCCAGCCTCCCTCCCCTTCTTTTGAGTGATTCAAGGAACTGACCAAGTCTGGGAATTAACCAGAGAATATGAATACCTGTTTTGTGATCTGAGTTAAACTTCTGTTGATTAATTTCTGTTGAATTCTTCTTCCACTTACACTGAACCTTGCACCTGGCACCAGCCTGCCTGTACAGTGTCCTGGCTGGACTGGCCCTGCAGTTCTTACTCTGATTGCTGACACCCTCAGTGGTAACCATCAGAAAACTGCAGGGTCTGGAAATCACACAGCACCTGGGCACAGACCTGTGGCTCTGCTTTGATTGGGGTGGAGAATTGGGACCTAAGACTTTGTGAACCTTTTTCTCCCTCCTCCCCCTCCTCGCCTTCGTATATCTTTTCCTCCTCCTTTTTATTTATTTATTTATTTACTTCTTTTTTTAAATTTTTATTATTATTTTTTTAATTTTTTTTTAAAGAAAGGATTAGTGAACAAAAACATAAGGTAGGAGGGGTACAACTCCACACAATTCCCACCACCCAATCCCCATAACCCACCCCCTCCCATGGTAGCTTTCCCATTCTCTAGCCCTCTGGGAGCATGGACCCAGGGTCCTTGAGGGTTGCAGAAGGTAGAAGGTCTGGCTTCTATAATTGCTTCCCCGCTGAACATGGGCGTTGACTGGTCAGTCCATACTCCCAGTCTGCCTCTCTCTTTCCCTAGTAAGGTGTGTCTCTGGGGAAGCTGAGCTCCAGGACACATTGGTGGGGTCTTCAATCCAGGGAAGCCTAGCCAGCATCCTGGTGGCATCTGGAACCTGGTGATTGAAAAGAGAGTTAACATATGAAGTCAAACAATTTGTTGAGCAATCATGGATCCCAAGCTTGGAATAGTGGAGAGGAAGTGTTAGGGAGGTACTCACTGCAAACTCTAGTGTACTTCTGCTTTCAGGTATATATTTTGCAGTAGTTTATGGATACGTGTACACATAAGCTCTCTCTCACAGAAACTGGTGTATATATAGATTATGGGACTTTGTTAGAAAGTGAACTACCTGAGATGAAATTAGAGTGTACTAAAAAAGGAAAGGTCTCACCCGAGTAATGAAGTTGAAGGGTTGTCATTCCACACGTGAAGTCTCTGGATACAGTCTGAGGTGAAGCATGTTGAGGTGGCAATCGTTGCTTTGGTTAGGTTGTGATCGGCAGATGCAATATTATTTGGTTTGGATTGGGAGATGCATACGGGAAAGTGGGCCCTATCCAAAGGTTCCAGGGGGGGAAGTAGGGGCTTTTTTAAAAATTTATTTTATTATTATTTTACCAGAGCATTGTTTAGCTCTGGCTTATGGTGGAGTGGGGGATTGAACCTGGGATGTTGGAGCCTCAGGCATGAAAGCCTGTTTGCAAAACCATTATGCTGTCTACCCTCTGCCCTCTTCTCCTTCTTTATAAGTAAAATGTTGTTTATTTATGTATTGGATAGAGACAGAGATATCAAAATGGGTGGAAGAGATAGAAGACACGTGTGTGGTCCAGGAGGTGGCACAGTGGTAAAGCTTTGGACTTTCAAGCATGAGGTCCTGAGTTTGATCCCTGGCAGCACATGTGCCAGAGTGATGTCTGGTTCTTTCTCCTATCTTTCTCATAAATAAATAAAATCTTAGAAAGAAAGAAAGAAAGAAAGAAAGAAAGAAAGAAAGAAAGAAAGAAAGACACATGTAACACTGCTTTACTGATCTCTTTCCTTGTTCAGGTGGAGAATAGACTGATTTTGTATTGCTTACTTTGCAATTTTAAAGCTTGGGAAGAGGAAAAGCAAACAATCCAAATAGTCACTGGACTGAAATTGCCTGAGATCTCTTTTGCTTGAGATCCTCACCTCTGAAGTGTATGCCCCTAGAAATGGTTGTCTTGAAAGTCAAAGCTTAAGTCTGTCATGTGCATTATAGACAAAGTGAGAAGAAAGGAAGAAAGAAAGAAAGAAAGAAAGAAAGAAAGAAAGAAAGAAAGGAAGGAAGGAAGGAAGGAAGGAAGACGTGGGAGGAAAAGAATTCTACACTGTTGATAGAGTTGTAAATTGGTCCAACCCCTGTGAAAAGCTGGAGATTTCTTAGAAAACTTGAAGTGGGCCTACCCTATAATCCAGCAACTCCTCTTCTATGAATCACAAAGATTCACCAAAGATCGCCAACACACCCCTCCCAAAAAGATCAACATACACCTGCAAACCTGTAAACAAGGCAGATGCCCAAAGACAGATAGATGCACAACTAAGAAACTTGTATATATATACAATGGAATACTACTCAGCTGTTAAAATTGATGAAAACATTTCTTTTGCTGTGTCTTGAAGGAATAATATTAAATGAATCAAAAAGGAGAAGAATGAATATTAGATGATCTTAGGAACCAAACATACACATCTAAAAGGTTTTGTGTACACCTATGTTCATAGCAGCACAATTTGTAATAGCCAAAACCTGGAAGCAACCCAGGTGTTCAACAACAGATGAGTGGCTAATAAGTTGTATATATACACAATGGAATACTAACTCAGCTATTAGAAATGATGACTTCAAACTGGGGAATGTTATGCATGTACAAACTATTGTATTTACTGTTGAATGTAAAACATTAATTCCCCAATAAAGAAGTAAATTTAAAAAAAAAAAGAAATGATGACTTCATATGGGAATCTGGGGAATGTTATACATGTACAAACTATTGTACTTACTGTTGAATGTAAAACATTAATCATTAATTTCCCAATAAAAAAATAGTAAAAAAATGGTGACTTCACCATTTTCAGCCGATCTTGGATGGAGCTTGAAAAAATCATGTTAAGTAAGATAACTCAGAAGGATGAAACAGAAGGATGAATATGGGATGATCTCATTCATAAACAGAAGTTGAAAAACAAGATCAGAAGAGAAAACACTAAGACCCCAGATTGCCATGAACATTCACTTCAAACAAAAGAAATGACCAGAGGGCTAACCAATCATCCAAAATATGGATGTGTGCAGACAATGACTGCCTCCAGGAAATGCTGTAACTCAGAACATTGTGACCCAGAACAAAAGGCAAAGGGTCAGGAAAATCAATTATGGAGTGTTATCCCAGCTGCCATTGATTATCTTAACAACCCAAAGATTTTCTTTCTAAAGAATGTGTGAATGAAAAAAAAAGAAAGAGCTACTAGAGAGAAAGATGCAGAAAAACCAGAGCACTGCTTAGTTCTGGCTTATAGTGGTGCTGGGGATAGAACCTGGGTCCTTCAGAGCTTCAGGCATGAAATCCTTTTTTTTTCTTTTAATTTCTTTATTGGGGGATAAATGGTTTACAGTCCACAGTAAAATACAATAGTTTATACATGCATAACATTTCCCAGTTTTCCACATAAGAGTTCAGCCCCCGTGTGGTCCAGGAGATGGTGCAGTGGTAAAGCTTTGGACTCTCAAGCATGAGGTCCTGAGTTCAATACCCTGGCAGCACATGTGCCAGAGTGATGTCTGGTTCTTTCTCTCTCCTCCTACCCTTCTCATAAATAAATAAAATCTTTTAAAAAAAAAAAAAAAGTTCAACACCCACTAGGTCTTCCTCTGCCATCCTGTTTCAGGACCTGAACCCTCACCTCTACCCTAGAATCTTATTTATTTATTTATTTATTTATTTATTTATTTATTTATTTATTTATTTTTTGCCTCCAGTGCTGGGGCTCAGTGCCTGCACCATGAATCCACTGCTTCTGAAGGCCATTTCCCCCCTTTTGTTGCCTTTGTAACCTTGTTGTGGTTATTACTGTTGTTGTTAGAATCTTTTACTTTCATGCAATACACCAACTCCAGTCCAAGTTCCAATTAGTGTTTTCCCTTCTGTGCATATTTTCAACTTCTGTCTATGGGTGAGATGATCCCATATTCATCCTTTTGCTTATGACTTATCTTGCTTAACATGATTTCTTCAAGCTCCAACCAAGATGGGTGAAGAAGGTGAATTCACCGTTTTTAATAGCTGAGTAATATTCCATTCTGTATATATGCTACTTACTCAACCACTCATCTATTGTTGGACACCTGGGTTGCTTCTAGGTAGGCATGAAATCCTTTTGCAGACCCACTATACTATTTTCCCTGTCCTATATCTGGATTTCAGAATTTTTAACCTATAAGCATAGGAGATGAAGATGTCACTCAAGAACATATAAAAGCCTTCAGGTCCCTCATGACCTTCTCAGACTACTTAGTGTGAAGACCCTGAGGATGACTACCTTTATAATCATCTACTTGTGATTTTCCTAGTAACATTTTTCTCTCTATCTTACTTGTAAGGATATGGCATATAAAACATACAGCATTTGAAATATTGGTTGATCAGCTAGAGGCTACTAGTTAAGTTTAGGGGGAGTCAAAAGCCACATGTGCAACTGGGAAAATGGTTCAACTGGTGAAGTGTCAGGCCTGTAGACCTGAAGTTCCTGTTTTGTTCCTCAGCACTGCATCAACAGGAGTGATGCTCTCGCTGCTCTCTCTCTATCTCTGTCACACATGAAACTCTCATATGTAATAAATAAAATATATTTTTAAGGTCACTTGTGAGCTGGAGAGATAGCATAATCATTATGCAAAAAGACTTTCATTCCTGAGGTATCAAAAGTCCCAAATTCAATCCCTAGCACCAGGTAAACCAGAGTGAAGCCATGCTCTGGTATAAAAGAAAATAAATAAGTAGGGTGGGGGTAGATAGCATAATGGATATGCAAAGAGGCTCATGCCTGAGGCTCCAAAGTCCCAGGTTCAGTCCCCCGCACCACCATTAGCTAGAGTGGAGCAGTCAAAATAAATAATAAATAAATAAAGTAAAAAAATAAATACAAGGGGGCCGGACAGTAGCGCAGTGGTTTAAGCACACATGGTGCAAAGTGCACAGGCGTAGGGGGTTCGAGCCCCTGGCTCCCCACCTGTGTGCGGGGCGGGGTGTGTGTGTGCTTGTGGGGGGTGTCACTTCACAGGCAGTGAAGCTGGTCTGCAGGTGTCTTTCTCTTCCCTTCTCTGTTGTCCCCTCCTCTCTCAATTTGTCTCTGAAATAAATAAATAAAATCAGAGACCTCTCACAGAATGGGAGAAGATCTTCATATGCCATACATCAGACAAGAGACAAATAACCAAAATATACAAAGAGCTCAGCAAATTTAGCAACAAAAAAGCAAATGACCCCATTCAAAAATAAGCAGAGCATATGAACAAAATATTCACTACAGAGGAGATCCAAAAGGCTAATAAACATATGAAAAATTGCTCCAGGTCACTGATTGTCAGAGAAATGCAAATTAAGACAACACTGAGATACCACCTCATTCCTGTGAGACTAGCATACATCAAAAAGGACAGCAGCCTATCTTGGATGGACCTTGAAAAATTCGTGTTAAGTGAAATAAGTCAGAAACAGAAGGATGAATATGGGATGATCTCACTCTCAGGCAGAAGTTGAAAAACAAGATCAGAAAAGAAAACAGAAGCAGAATCTGAAATGGAATTGGCGTATTGCACCAAAGTAAAAGACTCTGGGGTGGGTGGGTGGGGAGAATACAGGTCCAAGAAGGATTCAGAGGACCTAGTGGGGGTTGTATTGTTATATGGGAAACTGGGGAATGTTATGCATGAACAAACTATTGCACTTACTGTTGAGTGTAAAACATTAATTCACCGATAATAAATAAATAAATAAATAAATAAATAAATAAATAAATAGGACAGCAGCAACAAATGCTGGAGAGGCTGTGGGGACAGAGGAACCCTTTTGCACTGCTGGTGGGAATGTAAATTGGCCCAGCCTTTGTGGAGAGCAATCTGGAGAACTCTCACAAGGCTAGACATGGACCTTCCATATAACCCAGTAATTTCTCTCCTGGGGATATACCCCAAGGACTCCATAACACCCAACTAAAAAGATATGTGTACACATATGTTCTTGGCAGCACAATTTGTAATAGCTAAAACCTGGAAGCAACCCAGGTGCCCAACAACAGATGAGTGGCTGAGAAAGCTGTGGTATATATACACAATGGGATACTATGCAGCTATTAAGAACAATGAACCCACCTTCTCTGACCCATCTTGGAGCTAAGTCAGAAAGATAAAGACAAGTATGGGGTGATCCCACTCATAAACAGAAGTTGAGAAGAATAACACAAAGGGAAACTCAAAGCAGGATTTGACTAAATTTGTAGTAGGGTACCAAAGTAAAAACCCTGGGTGGAGGGTGAGAGTGGATGTTCAGCTTGAAAAATTGATGTTAATTGAAGTAAGTCAGAAACAGAAGGATGAATATGGGATGATCTCACTCTCAGGCAGAAGTTGAAAAACAAGATCAGAAGAGAAAATACAAGTAGAACCTGAACTGAAGTTGGCATATTGCACCAAAGTAAAAGACTCTGGGATGGGTAGGGGGGAGAATCCACAGGTCCAAAAAGCATGACAGAGGACCTAGTGGGGGTTGTACTGTTATATGGAAAACTGGGAAATGTTATGCATATACAAACTATTGTATTTACTGTCAAATGTAAAACATTAATTCCCCAATAAAGAAATTAAAATAATAATAATAATGTGTGTGCTTAACCAGGTGCACCACTGCCTGACCCTGTTAGCAAATCTTTATTTCCTAGAAATTCAAAGTCACAAACTGGATTTCCATTCCTGGGAAAGTACAAATATGCCAAATTTACTAATAAGTAAATGACATGGAAAGAAAGTCAATTTGGGGTGGGGTAAATAGCATAATGGTTATGCAAAGAGACTCTTTTGCCTGAGACTCTAAAGTCTCAGGTTCTATCCCCTGCACCACCATAAACCAGAGCGAAGCAGTGCTCTGATAAGAAAGAAAGAGGAAAAAAGCAAACCAATGCAAATGCATGCTTTTATAAATATGAATTCACTAAGTGTAATGTATAATTGACAACCATAAAAAATACTTTGAAATACCATGTCTGACCTACTAATAAGAGGTTTCCAGTTTAGTGGTTTCCAAACAACAATCTTTTTTTTTTTTTTTTTAAGATTTTATTTACTTATTCATGAGAAATGATAGGAGAGAGAGAAAGAACCAGACATCGCTCTGGTACATGTGCTGCTGGGGATTGACCTCAGAACCTCATGCTTAAGAGTTCAAAGCCTTACGCCACCTCCCAGACCACTCCAAACAACAATCTTAGGGAATAATTTAAAATTTTATTTGTTTTATTTAAATATATATGATATACACAAAGTTTATACACATATATAGTTTTTGTTTTTGTTTTTTACCAGGGCACTGCTCAGCTCTGCCTTATGGTGGTAATGAACTTTGGAACTTCAGGCATGAGAGTCTCTTTGCATAACCATTATGCTATCTATCCCCTCCTACATGTATATAGTTTTAGATAGAAGTCTTAATCCTTGCCTAAAAAATTGTTAGTCCTATTCTAGGGGGAATAGAACTTGATGGATTTAAGTATAACAGAAAAGTTTTTGTTTCTTAAAATGACAGCAAGAGTAGTGGAAATAATTGAAGCATAAAAATCATAGGAAGATCCCCACCTGCAGGGGAGTCGCTTCACAGGCGGTGAAGCAGGTCTGCAGGTGTCTATCTTTCACTCCTCCTCTCTGTCTTCCCCTCCTCTCTCCATTTCTCTCTGTCCTATCCAACAATGACAACAACAACAACAATAACTACAACAATAAAACAACAAGGGCAACAAAAGGGAATAAATAAATAAAATAAAATATTTTTTTAAAAAATCATAGGAAGAAATGCTTAACACCAGTCTGCTTCAAGTTTGGTCAATTAAACTGTTTAAATGAGGACACTGTTTTTCCTCAGCACTCCAAGGAGGAGACACAAGAAGGGGACAGAGTAATGGGTGAAGTATTATAAATATTAGGAGTGTGTTACTGTAGTCATCATAGTAGTTGAAGGGACTTTATTTTTAACAGAGGCCAGAGTACATTGGAGATATGAACTAGTAACAGGCTGCTTTCTTTTTCATTGTTGCCAGCCAGTTGTTCTCTGCTTAAAATGTAGAAGTGAACTTTAGCCCTACATATTACAAGAATGTTATAGTAATCCATTAATCAAAGGTAACTCTCATGATTTGAATAGGTTCCTAACTTGCAGAATAAAAACTCTAAAACTGATAGTGGGATTAATTTGACTGTTCTTTTTAATTTTTTAAAAAATTATATTTATTTATTGGATAGAGACAGCCAGAAATCAAGAGAGGGATGATAGAGAGGGAGAGAGACAGACAGACACCTGTAGCCCTGCTTCATCACTCACAAAGCCTTCCCACTGCAGGTGGGAACTGGGGGCTTGAACCTGGGTCCTTGCGCATTGTAACATGTGCACTCAACCAGGTGTGCCACCGTCTGGCCCCTTGACTGTTCTTTTTTAAATTTATTTCTTTATTGGAGAATTAATGTTTTACATTTGACAGTAAATACAATAGCTTGTACATGCATAAAATTGACTGTTCTTTATTTTTATTTTTAACTGGAGAATTACTCAGTTCTAGATTATGTGGTACTGGAAACTAAACTTGGGACCCTGAAACCTCAGGCTCCAAGGTGTTCCCCCTCTTCATCATTCTGGCATATGGGATGCCAGGGAGTGAACTCATGCTTGAGAATACAACACTTAATCCACTGTGCCATTTCTTGGGCCCCTTATTTTACTTTTTTTATTTGCTTGCTTGTTTTTGTTATTATCACTATTATTGTTTTTTGTTGTTTTTTTTTTGCCACCAGAGTTATTGCTGGGGCTTGGTGCAGGTAAAATGAATCCACTCTCCTGGCAGCTTTTTTGTTTTTAATTAGATAGGACAGAGAGAAATTGAGAGAGAGCAGAGAAGGTAGAGAGGGAGAAAGATAGACACCTGTAGACCTGCTTCACCTCTCCTGAGTTGGACCCATTGTAGGTGGGGAGCAGGAGCTCGATCGAACCCAGGTCCTTGTGCTTGATAATATGTCCACTTAACCAGGTACACCACTACCTGACGCTCTTTATTTTACTTTAATAAAGGGGGAATATGTACATCAATATTGAATTGCTAACAAAAACAAATAAGGGGAGAGTATTACCCTAATTAATATTGAAAATGTCACCTTCCACTTAGAATATTTGTCCAAACATATAATTCAGAGTTGCATTTGGTCTTCAGAAGTTTTAAAAGTTTTTGTTTGCCCTGAAATGTTAATACTTTAAGAACAGGAGACAGAATAGGGTGAGAGAGATATCATAATGATTATACACAGATATTTTCATGCCTGAAGCTCCAAAGTCCCAGGTTCAATCCCCTGGGACCACAGCCAGAACTGAGCAATACTATGGCAAAAATAAATAAATAAATAAAAATAAAATAAAATAAGGGGCTGGGTGGTGGCACACGTGGGTAAGTGCAAATATTACCTTGCATAAGGACCTGGGTTTGAACTTCCAGTCCCCACCAATGGGGGAGAGCTTCAGAAGCGGAGAAGCAGGGCTGCAGGTGTTTTTGTTCTCTCTCTCCCCCTTTCTATTTCCTCTCCCTCTCAATTTCTCTCTATTCTATCAAGTAAAATAAATAAAGTTTTAAAAAGTAAAAATAAATAAAATAAAAACAGGACACAGAAAATCAAATTCTATGATAAGTTTTCTAATCAAGAATATGTGTGAAGTATATGCAGTAAAACTTAAAGTTAATTTAGAACTAAAATCCAAAGTATATTTCCTCCCTAATTTGAGGCCAGACCCCATAAACCTAACATTAGTTTGTATACAATACATGACACTCAATGCTTTAACAACTGGGAGATAATATAAATTCATCAGATGAAGAAAGGACTACAAAAGATGGATAAGGGCAAGAGACTGGCTCACTTAAAGATGGACTTTTTGCTCAATACTTTTTGGTCAATACTGGGCCACCCTAGCATCTGGGGCCCTAGTCGAGGAAGACTCTCCTGAAATGAGTGCAGCCTAGACTATTCCCAGCTCTGACCATGAACTGCAAGCTCAGACTGACAGGGACTCGGAGGTAACATAGCCTCCAGTGTGAAATATGAACATATATAGGCCCTGGGTCAGATCTGTGGGGCTAACAGTTAGTTGCATTGATATACTTTCTTCAAGTTTGGGAGCAACTCTCTAAGTCACCTTTCTAGCCCTATTCTCAAATCTGACACCATCTCTCCAGACAATATTTATAGCCCACCAACATGGTAGCTATGAAGTTCAAGCTAAAGTTACTAAAGTCATGTGCCCCTTCAAACATACTTAAAATAGACTTTCTACCTTCTATCCATCCTAAGATCCCTATTTTCACCTGCTCTATTCCTACTTTAAGGTACCTGTTTATTAAACATTTTGTCCTGCTTCATATTTTACCACCTTTCAGCCACCAAGTTGCATATAGTACAATGATTTCATCCTGACTTCCCTGGGCAGACAACCACACCAATGTGCCCTAGGACCTCACCTCTCCAGAGCCCTACCCCACTAGAGAAAGATAGAAACAAGCTGGGAGTATGGGCCCACCTACCAACATCCTTGTAAGGTGGAGAAGCAATTACAGAAGCCAGAGAACTCTTGTCTTCTGCAACTCAAAAAGGATTTTGGTGTATAATCCTGCAGGGGGAGAAATGTTAGGGGAAGATGACCAGAGGGCTCTGAATTTTAATTCCATCAGGATCTGGAGAGAGAAAATGATAAAAGGAAGGAATTTCAGTAGTAACTGGTGTAGGAGTGATTTAGAAAGGAAGAAGAGGCAAGGCCATAGGAAAAAAAGTATATATATATATATATAATAGTCAATTCATATCTGTGACTTTGGGAGAACTACTGCAGTTTCCAGTGGAGGGAAATGGGGACACAGAACTCTGATGATGGAATAGTGTGGAATTATACCCCTATTACCCCATAATTTTGTAAATAAATATTAAATCATTAATTAAAAAATAAAAGAATATGTTGGTAGACCAGGGAGATAGCATAATAGTTATGCAAGAGACTTTTATGCCTGAAACTCTGAGGTAATAGGTTTAGTCCCCAGCACCATCATAAGCCAGAGTAGTACTCTAAGTTAAAAAAAAAAAAAAAAGAAGAAGAGGAAAAGAAAGAATATGTATGTTGGTGTGTCATTTAAAATGCCATTAGAAAATTATAAACCAGGGAGCCAGATGGTGGCACACCTGGTTAGACATGTTACATACAGTGTGCAAGGGCTCAAGTTCAAGCCCCTGGTCTCCAACTACAGAGGAAAGCTTCATAAGTGTTGAAGCAGGGCTGCAGGTTTCTGTCTATCTGTCTCCCTCTCTATCTCCTCCTCCCCTCTCAATTACAGTCTGTCTCTGTCCAATAATAAATAAATAAATAAGTAAAATATTTTTAAAAGAAAAGGAAATTATAAACTATGTCTTGCTCACTAAACACCAGCACATTCTGTACATGCACATATGCATGTGTGTCTCACTCTGTGTGTAGATATGGTGCAATGCTTTTGCTAGAAATATAAGGACTCATTTCAAGACCAGTCTTCCTTGAGTGGCAGAGTATGTTGACCCCGGACTTCCTCTGGAGAGTGGGGCAATTTCTACCACTGTTGTTCTACATTGAGGGCAATGTCCTATAGAGGCCCACAAGAGGGCCTCTATGATGCTGATTCTGATGGAGATGACCAGTGATGGCGGAGAGAGGGATCTGTTAGAGGTCTAGGCCTATCACATTTATGTGGAAATCCCAGGATTCCCTGACTAGGGCCCCATATGAGCTGGTTGTAACCAAATGGGCTATCATTAAAATGTACAGGTCTCTTGCCCTTATCCAGCTTTTGTAGTCATTACTTTATCTGATCATTTGGATTTAGAGTGATTGAGGGAAGTGAAATAGGGAGTAGATGAGGAGGATATCTAGGTCTAAGTAGAAAATATTTGATTAAGTACATTATGGTGTCTCTTTTAGGTCTTTCTGCTTGCTTGCTGCACTTACTGAGTCGCTGTAGACTATTAGGTACTTTTACTTTAAGGTATGGAATGCGAGCTCAGACTGACAGGGATGCAGAGGTTACACAGGTTCCTGTGCTAAATATGAATAGCCAGAGGTCAGATTTATGGGGTTTACAGTTAATGATATTTATATACTTTTCCCATATTTGGGAGCTTCTCTATGCCCTGATTCAGCTTTCTAGTCCTATCCTCTACTCTGACACCATCTTCCCAGACAATATTCCTAGCCCACCTGCAAGTTACCTGTTGGGCTTAGTCAAAAATTAGTAAAGTTTTGGTCTGGGAGGCGGCACAGTAGATAAAGCAATGGATTCTCAAGCATCAGGTGCTGAGTTCAATCCCCAGTAGCACATGTACCAGAGTGATGTGTGGTTCTCCCCTCCCTCCCTCCTATCTTCTTCATGAATAAGCAAATAAAATCTTTTTAAAAAATAAAGTCATGGGCCCCTTGGAATATACCTAAAATAGATTTCCTAGCTCCTTCCAACAAGAAGACCTCAAATTTCATCTGCTATACTTTTGCCTTTAAGTTCCTGATTATTAAACAATCTTTTCTGCTTTATATCTTAATGCGTCTTATCCACCAAGTTGCAGATGCTACTATGATGTCAACCTGACTTCCCTGGGCAAACAACTTCAACAGTGTGTCCTGGAACCCCACCTTCCCAGAGCCCCACCCCACTAGGTAAAGACAAAAACAGGCTGGGGGTATGGATTGACCTGTCAACACCTATGTTCAGCAGAGAAGCAATTCCAGAAGCCAGACCTCCCACCTTCTGTACCCAATAAAGATCTTTGGTCCATATGCACAGAGGGATAAAGAATAGAGAAATGTCCAGTGGAGGGAATTGTACCCCTCTTATACCACAGTCTTGTCAATCATATTAAATCACTAATAAAATTATTTTTAAAAAACATGTACTAACACAGACACACAAAAAGAAAAGAAAAGAAAAGAAAAGAAAAGAAAAGAAAAGAAAAGAAAAAGAGATATAAATATAAAGACTTTGCCCACTCTTAGGTAAGGTTGGAAGGCTAGATACAGTGTCAGCGTATGAGCCATATATAACTGTTATCCAGGAAATTAAAATATAAAGTTAACCAAAAACCTGGTAAAGATTTTAGGGATTGTTTTCATTTTTAAATACATTTTATTTGTCTATTTAGATACAGAGAGAAATTGAGAGGAAAGTGGGAAGACAATAGGGAGGGAGAGAAGGAGGGGGAGAAAGAGAGTGAGAGAGAGAGAGAGAGAGAGAGAGAGACAGAGAGAGAGAGACCGAGAGAGAGAGAGACAGAGATCTGTAGCACTGTTTCACCACTCATGAATCTTCTTCCCTGAATATGGGGACTGAGGATTTGAACCCAGGTCCTTGCGCATGGTAATGTAGACCCTGGTGGTGATTATAGAAATGATTCTTCCATATTTGGAAAAGGATTTGGGGAAGATTGTTGTGTGACAGTGATTATTGCTGGGCATAAAGTAGTGATTTAAGCAGCCCAAGGAATAAAAACTCCATAAGCAGGTGATTTATTTTCCTCCTCCCTCTTTCCTCCCTCCTTCTCTCTCTTCTTTCTTTCCTTCTTTCCCTCCCTCCTTCCTTCCCTTCCTTTTTTTTTTTTCTTTCTTTAGCTCACTTTTTAACAAAGCACTGCTCAGCTCTGACTTACGGTAGTGCTGGGGATTGAACCTGGGACCTCAGAGCTTTAAATATGTAAGTCTTTTGTATAGCCATATGCTTTCTGCTCATCACTTCCTTTAAAAAAATTTTTTAGTATGATTAATAGTTTGTTACAAGATAGTAAATTTAGAGTCTAGTTCCACACCATACCCACCATCAGAGTTCGTTGCTCCACCTTCCCTCCTTCCAAGGATAACCATGTAGTTCTCACTGGTCTTAGAGTTCGCTTGCTTCTGTTTTTTTTTTTTTTTTTCAAGTAGGTGTGTATCAGTTCTTTAGAATCCATATATGAATGAAACCATCTGCATTGCTCAGCTCTGGCTTATTGTGGTGCTGGGGATTGAATCTAGAATTTCTAGAACATCAAGTATGAAAGTCTTTTTGCACTTCCATTATGCTACCTCCCAGCCCACTGTGAATAGTTTTGTATGAAAAACATTTGCCAACTTTCTTGCAGTCCTCCAGTTTTATCACCATCTCTCACCTTTTCCCCCAGAAGACCTAAACTTTATGGTGGGGTCTCCTGTTTTACTATTATCCTAGGGACACAGGGCACTCTACCATCACACTCCTCCTCTAGTCTTCCTACCAATGAGAAAGAGGTAATCTTTTTTAAAAAGATATTATTTATTTATTCATGAAGAAGATAGGAGGAGAGAGAAAGAACCAGACATAATTCTGATACATGTGCTACTGGGGATCGAACTCAGGACCTCATGCTTGAGAGTCTAAGGCTTTTCTACTGTACTATCTCCTGGACCACAGAAGTAATCATTTATACCAGGGGAAGGAAAAAGGGAACTGTACTTTTCACAAGATCCACTTCTGAGGATTACTGAAAATCTAAAGCTTTGGCAGTGATGGCAGTAATTCATAGCAGAGGAAAAGGTTTTGAACAAGTGGGGTTGGCTGAATCTTATCTATATTCAAGTTCAAATCCTTGCTGAAAGAGACAGGGCAGGTCAAGAAAACAAGGAAGTTTGTTGGGCTGAAGAGAAAGTTTGATAAGTACTTCAGTACAAAGTACATGCCCTTTTTCTCTTACCTATCTACCATGAGTAATAGTTACTGCCACAGTGAGGACCAAAGAGCAGAGAGGAGCGGAGATAAGCTGCACTGGAGAGGTGATGTCCTAGAGGACTTTGAGCATAGCATTGCTTGATGTAGGAAAATTCAGAAATTCTAATATGAATGTGACTATTTTAGTATGAGCCATTCATTCAAATTGTGAGAACAAACCAAGCAAAGCAAACAAACCAACATGTCTGGGTCTTTAAAAAGGACCTCTCATTTCTGACTGCTGGCTTAACATACTAGCAGCGAGTAAATGAGCTGAGGAGAGGAGAGGGAATTCTGGTCAGAGGTGTTCCCTTTTGTATATGTCCATACTGCCAAAATGGCAGGCTTGCTTTTCAGTGACATTTTGTTCAATTCAGCAACTGTGCACAGAGTTGATCACCATTAGCTGAACTTTTTGCTACAGGCTGGAAAACTGTCACTGTTGACTTTTACAACTACTTTTAGAGAATTTGACAGAGCAGGCTCAAATATTCAGGCCCTATGACCATGGCTTTCAGTCAGACAGTAGATTAATGCTTATGGGGTCATAAGATTTAAAAGCTAGTTATTTTAAAAAATTTCTTTATTGGGGGATTAATGTTTTACATTTGACAGTAAATACAATAGTTTGTGCATGCATAACATTTCTCAGTTTTCCATATAACAATACAATCCCCACTAGGTACTCTGTCATTCTTTTTGGACTTGTACTCTCTCCCCACGCCCCAGAGTCTTTTACTTTGGTGCAATACACCAACTCCAGTTCAGGTTCTACTTGTGTTTTCTCTTCTGATAAAAACTAGTTTTTAAGACCACCCATAAAGAAAAAGTTGGATGTGTTAAATTTTTCCTTAACTTTTTTTTTATTTATAAAAAGGAAACATTGACAAAACTAGGATAAGAGGGGTACAACTCCACACAATTCCCACCACCAGACCTCAGTATCTCATCCCCTCCCCTGATAGCTTTCCTATTCTTTATCCCTCTGGGAGTATGGACTCACGGTCATTGTGGGGTGCATAAAGTGGAAGGTCTGGCTTCTGTAATTGCTTCCTTGCTGAACATGGGCGTTGACAGGTCGAGCCATACTCCCAGCCTGTCTCTCTCTTTCCCTGGTGGGATGGGGCTCTGGAGAAGCGGGGCTCTAGGACACATTGGTGGAGTTGTCTGTTCAGGGAAGTCTATTTGGCCTCATGGTAGCATCTGGAACCTGGTGGCTGAAAAGAGAGTTAACATATAAAGCCAAACAAGTTGTCGACTAATTATAAACCTAAAGATTGGAATAGTGCAGATGAAGAGTTGTGGGGGCGGGGAGGAGTCCTCCGTTTTGTAGATAGCTAGTAGGCATATTTTAGTTATATTCCAAAGGGCCCATGACTATACTCCTCTTTTTTTTTTTCTTTTCTGAGCCTGAAATCTGATATGCAGGTGGATCCAAGTTATTGTCTGGGAAGATGATGTCATGGGTGGAGAAAGGACCAGAAAGCTAGATCACGGAAGAGAGTAACTCCCAAATATAGGAAAGGTGTATTGTTGACTGCAAACCCCATCGATTTGATCTGACCTGGGTCCTATATTCAGCACTCACTCCAAAGCTAACCTTATCAAAGCAAGGACTACAAAAGCTGAATAAAGGCAAGAGATAGGCATACTTTACCAATGACTCTTTAGTCACTATCAGGCCACCCCATCAGCTGGGACCCTATTTGGGGAGTCCTGAAATTTCCAAACAGACATGATGGGCCTAGACCTTGAATAAATCCCTCTCTCCACTGTTACCAGTCATCTCTATCAGGAACAACAGAATAAACCCCTTTGTGGGCCCCCATAGGACCTTGCCCTCAATTTGGATCAACAAAAGTAAGAAATGTTCCATTCTCTGAAAGAAGCATGGACAACATACTCTGTGTTCCACCTGAGGAAGATGGGTCCTGAAATTGAGGCAGCTTGGAACGCTCTTACTCATGACCACAGAATGTGAGCTCAGATCTATAGGGATGCAGAGGTCACATAGGCTCCTAAACTTTTTTTTTTTTTTTTTTTTGGAGGGAAGGGCATGGGGAACTGCTTCATCATAGAGACCAGCTGAGTACTTCTTACCCTGTCAGTTTTTCCTCCAGTACTAGAGTAAAGTTATTTTTCCTTGGAGTGAGTACCGGCAAAGTAGTCACTTGATTTTTGAGGCTAAGATCTCAGAATGACAAGGCTGTCTTATATGAGAAGGGGAGTATGATCCGAGATTGGTGGATTAGATTGAATTTACATATCTTTATGCTGTCTACAGTCAGTATGCTGAAATTAAATTTGGAAAATGTGTGTCCCGAGAGGTGGTGCTGTGGATGGATAAAGCATTGGACTTTCAAGCAGGAGGTCTCAAGTTCAATCCCTGGCAGCACATGTGTCAGAGTGATGTCTGGTTCTTTCTCCCTCTCTCTCTCTCTCTCTCTCCTCTTATCTTTCTCGTTAATAAATAAAAAAAATTTTTTTAATTTTTGGAAAATGAAAGGATATACATTCCCACCTCCACTGCTGTTGAGCTGGTCCTTTTAAAATAATAAGGAATAAATTGAGACCCATTAAAAAAAAAGAACTGGGGAGACAGCATAATGGCTATGTAAATAGACTGTCAGCCTTGAGGTACCAAAGTTCCCAGGTTCAGCCCCCAGCACCAACATAAGACAGAACTGAGTAGTACTCTAGTAAAAAAAAAAAAAAAAAACACCAATTATAGGCTTTGTTCTATGAGGTAGTGTAAGACAGACATGAACCAGAAGGTGGGAACATCTGAGGACATCACCCCCCCATCCCCTAGATCTAGATTCCTTGTTTTCTGGCCCTATATGTTCTATGTCTCTCTCTCTTTCTCTTTCTCTCTCTCTCTCTCTTTCCCTTTTTGGCACCGGGGTTATTGCTGGCACTTAATGCCAGCACTATGAATCCACTGCTCCTGGTGGCTATTTTTTTTTTAAATATATATAAACTTGACAGGACAGAGAGAAACTGAGAAGGGAGGGTGAGATAAAGAGAGAAAGAAAAAGAGAGATGCCTGCAGACCTACTTACCTACTTCACTGCTTGAGAAGCATTCCCACTGTAGGTGTGGAGTGGGGGTGGGGGAGGCCTCGAACTCTCGTTCCTGCACATGGTAATATGTGTGCTTAACCAGGTGTACTACCACCCAGCCCCCCCTTACTTGACAGAACAGGGAGAGTTGATTTGAGTAATAGCTCCTGCTTCTGTTGTAGGTTTGAATGTAAAAAAAAAAAAAAAAAAAAATTTCCTCAGTGCAAAATCTGATGTGACAGGGTTTGACTTTTTGTGGCTGTTTGACTTTCTGTGACACCAAAGCAGTGGACCTGGTAGGGGAAGCTGAGGGCTGTGGGTCCCTGAACCCCAGTTAGCCAGCCCTATCTGAGACCAGAGCCCTTATATATATATATATATTTATTTATTTTTCCTTTTGTTGCCCTTGTTGTTCTTTATTGTTGCTGTAGTTACTATTGCTGTTGTTATTGATATCATTGTTGTTGGATAGAACAGAGAGAAATGGGGAAGACAGAGAGGGGGAGAGAAAGAGAGACACCTGCAGACCTGCTTCACCGCCTGTGAAGTGACCCCCCTGCAGGTGGGGAGCCTGGGGCTTGAACCAGTGCTTTGTGACACTTGCACTTAACCCGCTGTTTTTGCCACATGTTGCCCCTATGAGAAGGGAAGAGTTAAAAGAGCACCAGGAAACACCATTCACCACAGGAAAGGATTTAGAAAAGGAGCAAGGTGGGAGTTGGAAGGTAGCACAGTAGATTAAGCTCATGTGGTGCCAAGCATAAGGACTGGTGTAAGGATCCCAGTTGGAGCCCCTGTCTCCCCACCTGCAGGGGGGTAGCTTCACAAGCAGTGAAGCAGGTCTGAAGGTGTCTGTCTTTCTCTCCCCCCTCTGTTTCCCCTTCCTCTCTTCATTTCTTTCTGTCCTATCCAACAACGACAGCAACAACAACAATAATAACTACAAGAACAATAAAAAACAAGGGCAACAAAAAAGGAAAATAAATAAATGTAAAATTTTTTTTTAAAAAAGAAAAGGAGCAAGGCCTGGAATAGCAGTCCAATCAAAAAGATATTCTCTACAAAACCTTCAAAGAAGACCTAATACCTCTACTTTTAAAAGTCTTCCAGAAGATTGAAGACACTGGAATACTCCCTGCCAGCTTCTTCTTCTTTTTTTTTTTTTTGCACAAAGACAGAATGAAATTGAGAGAGGAGGCGGTAGAGAGGGGCCAGCCTCAGCAGGTAATTAGGGTACCTGAAAGAAATGGGGAGTTCCTGCCAGCTTCTATGAAGCCAACATCACTCTGATACCAAAAGCAGACAGGGACACAACCAAAAAAGAAAACTACAGACCAATATCTCTGATGAACATAGATGCGAAAATATTGAACAAAATTCTAGCCAACCGGATACAGCAGTATATCAAAAAGATTGTTCATCATGACCAAGTGGGGTTTATCCCAGGCATGCAAGGTTGGTTTAATATATGTAAATCAATCAGTGTGATCCACCACATCAACAAAAGCAAGACGAAAAACTACAAGGTCATAGCAATAGATGCAGAGAAAGCCTTTGACAAATTCTAACATGCCTTTATGATCAAAACACTACAAAAAATGGGAATAGATGGAAAATTCCTGAAGATAGTGGAGTCTATACATAGCAAACATATAGCCAACATTATACCCAATGGTGAAAAACTGGAAGCATTTCCCCTCAGATCAGGTACTAGACAGGGCTGCCCACTATCACCATTACTATTCAACATAGTGTTGGAAGTTCTTGCCATAGCAATCAGGCAGGAGCAAGGAATTAAAGGCATACAGATTGAAAGAGAAGAAGTCAAACTGTCCTTATTTGCAGATGACATGATAGTATACATGGAAAAACCTAAGGAATCCAGCAAGAAGCTTTTGGAAATCATCAGGCAATACAGTAAGGTGTCAGGCTATAAAATTAACATTCAAAAGTCAGTGGCATTCCTCTATGCAAACACTAAGCTAGAAGAAATTGAAATCCAGAAATCAATTCCTTTTACTATAGCAACAAAAACAATAAAATATCTAGGAGTAAATCTAACCAAAGAAGTGAAAGACTTGTATACTGAAATTTATGAGTCACTACTCAAAGAAATTGAAAAAGACACAAAGAAGTGGAAAGATATTCCATGTTCATGGGTTGGTAGAATTCACATCATCAAAATGAATATACTACCCAGAGCCATCTACAAATTTAATGCTATCTCCATCAGTATCCCAAGCACATTTTTTAGGAGAATAGAAAAAATGCTACAAATGTTTATCTGGAACCAGAAAAGACCTAGAATTGCCAAAACATCTTGAGAAAAAGAACAGAACTGGAGATATCACACTCCCAGATTTCAAATTGTATTATAGGGCCATTGTCATCAAAACTGCTTGGTACTGGAACATGAACAGACACACTGACCAGTGGAATAGAATTGAGAGCCCCCTGAGCAAGTTGTGGTATATATACACAATGGAATACTACTCAGCTGTAAAAAAATGCTGACTTCACTGTTTTCAGCCGATCTTGGATGGACCTTGAAAAATTCATGTTGAGTGAAATAAGTCAGAAACAGAAGGATGAATATGGGATGATCTCACTCTCAGGCCGAAGTTGAAAAACAAGATCAGAAAAGAAAACACAAGTAGAACCTGAAATGGAATTGGCGTATTGCACCAAAGTAATGGTGGGTGGGTGGGGAGAATACAGGTCTATGAAGGATGATAAATGACATAGTAGGGGTTGTATTGTTAAATGGGAAACTGGGGAATGTTATGCATGTACAAACTATTGTATTTACTGTTGAATGTAAAACATTAATTCCCCAATAAAGAAATAAATTTTAAAAAAATGAATTGAGAGCCCAGAAGTGAGGCCCCACACCTATGGACATCTAATCTTTGACAAAAGTGCCCAGACTATTCAATGGGGAAAGCAGAGTCTCTTCAACAAATGGTGTTGGAAACAATGGGTTGAAACATGCAGAAGAATGAAATTGAATCATTCTATTTCGCCAAATACAAAAGTAAATTCCAAGTGGATCAAGGACTTGGATGTTAGACCAGAAACTATCAGATACTTAGAGGAAAATATTGGCAGAACCCTTTTCCGAATAAATTTTAAAGACATCTTCAATGAAAGGAATCCAATTACAAAGAAGACTAAGGCAAGTATAAACCTATGGGACTACATCAAATTAAAAAGCTTCTGTACAGCAAAAGAAACCAATACCCAAACCAAGAGACCCCTCACAGAATGGGAGAAGATCTTTACATGCCATACATCAGATATGAGTTTAATAACCAACATATATAAAGAGCTTGTCAAACTCAACAACAAGACAACAAATAACCCCATCCAAAAATGGGGGGAGGACATGGACAGAATATTCACCACAGAAGAGATGCAAAAGGCTGAGAAACACATGAAAAAATGCTCCAAGTCTCTGATTGTCAGAGAAATGCAAATCAAGACAACAATGAGATACCACTTCACTCCTGTGAGAATGTCATACATCAGAAAAGGTAACAGCAGCAAATGCTGGAGAGGGTGTGGGGTCAAAGGAACCCTCCTGCACTGCTGGTGGGAATGTCAACTGGTCCAACCTCTGTGGACAACATTCTTGAGAACTCTCAGAAGGCTAGAAATGGACCTACCCTATGACCCTGCAATTCCTCTCCTGGGGATATAGCCTAAGGAACTCAACACATCCATCCAAAAAAATCTGTGTACACACATGTTCTTGGCAGCACAATTTGTAATAGCCAAAACCTGGAAGCAACCCAGGTGTCCAACAACAGATGAGTGGCTGAGCAAGTTGTGGTATATATACACGATGGAATACTACTCAGCTGTAAAAAAATGCTGACTTCACTGTTTTCAGCCGATCTTGGATGGACCTTGAAAAATTCATGTTAAGTGAAATAAGTCAGAAATGGAAGGATGGCTATGTGATGATCTCACTCTCAGGCCGAAGTTGAAAAACAAGATCAGAAAAGAAAACACAAGTAGAACCTGAAATGGAATCGGCATATCACACCAAAGTAAAAGACTCTGCGGTGGGTGGGTGGGGAGAATACAGGTCCATGAAGGATGATAAATGACATAGTGGGGGTTGTATTGTTATATGGGAAACTGGGGAATGTTATGCATGTACAAACTATTGCATTTACTGTTGAATGTAAAACATTAATTACCCAATAAAGAAGTAAAAAAAAAAGATATTCTCAGTGGTCCGGGAGGTGGCGCAGTGGATAAAGCATTGGACTCTCAAGCATGAGGTCCTGACCTGAGTTCAATCCACGGCAGCACATGTACCAGAGTGATGTCTGGCTCTTTCTCTCTCCTTCTATGTTTCTCATTAATAAATAAATAAGTAAATAAAATGTTTTTTAAAAAAGATATTTTCTGGAACACAATGGTGCAGGAGGATCTAGTGGGGATTGAATTGTTATGTGGAAAACTGGGATATGTTATGCATGTACAAACTATTGTGTTTTACTGTGAACTGTAAACCATTAATCCCCCAATCAAGAAATAGTAATAAAAAAAAACCCAGATACTCTCAACAGGCCAATAAAAGTTGAGTCCAGGTGAGAGTAGGTCTGAGGATAAAATAAGGAAGAGGAGCCAGTGGGTTCTGTACTGTGTAACCCTTGTAAGTCTAAGCTCTCGTCATCTGTTCTTCACTAATAAATCTGTTCCTGTACACAATCTAAATCACTTTTCTGAAGTAAAGTTTGCATGCTACATCCACAGAGTCTTCTGTCATTCTTCCAAAGTGACATCTGTGAACAGAGTAGCAACCCTGGGGAGACTGGTCATTAGGACCCTCTTGGACCCAGAGGCAACCCTCCTGCAGTAAACTTATATTCAGCTTTAATTTTCGACTAAGCAGTTCTAAAATGAATTTTTGCCTTAAAGATTGGCATCCAGGCTGGCAAAATAGCTCACATGGTTAATGGGCTGCTTTGTCATGTGCTCTACATGGATTCAAGCCTGGCACTGACTGCATTGAAGGAAGCTTGGGTGCTGTGGTCTCCCTGTCTCTCTCTGCGATGGACCGCTCAGGTGGAGGAGCAGCAGGAAGGATCAGGGAACTCTGAAGGTTACCACCAGGGTGGGTCAGGAGGAGAACAGAATACAACACACTCTGTTGGAGGGTGAATCTGAACTCAAGTTTTATTTAGCAAGTGAGAGTTTATATATTCTTCAGCCTTACATAAACAATATCTGAATACAGAAATTAATGGCCTTTCGGTTTTACAGAAATGTCATACTTCGTGGGGTGATGTATTTCTGAGTAACAGGCTTAGCAGATAGTATCTTACGTAGAGTTTTAACATATTTAATAAGAGGGGGTGAGTAAGTATTATTAAGAATTTTTCCTAAAACTTTATGTATTTGATGACCCATAACTTTGTACACTTCATTTCTTGTTCATCTGTATCTAATCTGGGAACAGGGGCTGTTTGTCCCCGATTACAAAGCATCATTACCATGTATATAATGAAAACAATAATCAGAGTTTGCAGTTTAGATTTGCTCAGGATGCCAAGACCCACTCCCAGAATTCTTCTTCCTTGAAGAGAGTTTTCCTGGGTGCTGACCCTGTCAGACCCATCATTCTGGAGTTGAGTGGGGCGTGGCATCTCTCTGTCTCCCTCTCTCTCTCCTTCTGTCTAAAAACAACTGGAATCAATGGGAATGCTCACACTGAGAGTTGTCCAAGGACTGAATCCTCTAGGACAAAAGGTGGATTTCTGTTCCTTCCCTCTCTCAAAACGATACCTGTGTGCAATAATCACTATTTTACTTTTCTCATCTAATGTCTGTAGTCTTGAAATTTAAATTAAGGCACAAGGCACTAGACAATTCTATTGTAAGTATTTGGTTATAAGAAAAGTCATGATTTTTTTTTTTTTATCAAAGCATTGCTCAGCTCTGGTTTATGGTGGTGTGGGGGATTGAACCTGGGACTTTGGAATCTCAATCATGAGAGTCTTTTTGCATAAACATTATTCTATCTACCTCCACCCTCATGGTGTATTTTTGTATAGAAAAATATTGGGATTCGACTTCCAGAGGTGGAGCTACGAGCAACAGATCGCTTTCTCTCCTCTCCTCTCCTCTCCTCTCCTCTCCTCTCCTCTCCTCTCCTCTCCTCTCCTCTCCTCTCCCGGATCAACTAGGAATACCAAAGGAGACCAGTAAAAAAGAAGTAAGAGATCTCAAAAAGAGATTAAGAGATGCTGAAAACAACAACAGAGTCCTATGGGATGACTGCAAAAGAAACAATATATGCATTATTGGCATACCAGAGGAAGAAAGAGAAGGAGAGGAAGAAAGCATTTTCATAGCTATACAAGCACACATTAGGAAACAAGAAAAAGCACAAATAAACAGCCTGATTGCACATCTTAAAGTCCTAGAAGAATAACAACAAAGGAACCCTAAAGGAACCAGAAGGACAGAAATCACTAGAATTAGGGCAGAAATAAATAACATTGAGAACAGGAAAACCATACAAAAGATCAACGAAAGTAAACACTGGTTCTTCGAAAGAGTGAACAAAATCAACAAACCTTTAGCCAGACACACAAAACAAAAAAGAGAGAAGACCCAAATAAATTGGATAGTAAATGATAGAGGAGATATGACAACAGACACTGCAGAAATTCAACATATCATGCGAGGCTTCTATGAACAACTATATGCCACCAAGCTAGAGAACCTGGAAGAAATGGACAATTTCCTAGATACCTACCAACTTCCAAAACTAAGTAAAGAGGAAGTGGATAACATGAACAGGCCCATCACAGCTAATGAAATTGAAACAGTTATCAAAAATCTCCCCAAAAGTAAAAGTCCTGGACCAGATGGTTTTACAAATGAATTCTATAAAACCTTCAAAGAAGAACTAATACCTCTACTTTTAAAAGTCTTCCAGAAGATTGAAGACACTGGAATACTCCCTGCCAGCTTCTATGAAGCCAACATTACCCTGATACCAAAAGCAGACAGGGACACAACCAAAAAAGAAAACTACAGACCAATATCTCTGATGAACATAGATGCGAAAATATTGAACAAAATTCTAGCCAACCAGATACAGCAGTATATCAAAAAGATTGTTCATCATGACCAAGTGGGGTTTATCCCAGGCATGCAAGGTTGGTTTAATATATGTAAATCAATCAATGTGATCTACCACATCAACAAAAGCAAGACCAAAAACCACATGGTCATATCAATAGATGCAGAGAAAGCCTTTGACAAAATACAACATCCCTTTATAATCAAAACACTACAAAAAATGGGAATAGATGGAAAATTCCTGAAGATAGTGGAGTCTATATATAGCAAACCTACAGCCAACATCATACTCAATGGTGAAAAACTGGAAGCATTTCCACTCAGATCAGGTACTAGAGAGGGCTGCCCACTATCACCATTACTATTCAACATAGTGTTGGAAGTTCTTGCCATAGCAATCAGGCAGGAGCAAGGAATTAAAGGCATACAGATTGGAAGAGAAGAAGTCAAACTGTCCTTATTTGCAGATGACATGATAATATACATGGAAAAACCTAAGGAATCCAGCAAGAAGCTTTTGGAAATCATCAGGCAATACAGTAAGGTGTCAGGCTATAAAATTAACATTCAAAAGTCAGTGGCATTCCTCTATGCAAACACTAAGCTAGAAGAAATTGAAATCCAGAAATCAGTTCCTTTTTCTATAGCAACAAAAACAATAAAATATCTAGGAATAAACCTAACCAAAGAAGTGAAAGACTTGTATACTGAAATTTATGAGTCACTACTCAAAGAAATTGAAAAAGACACAAAGAAGTGGAAAGATATTCCATGCTCATTGGTTGGAAGAATTAACATCATCAAAATGAATATATTACCCAGAGCCATCTACAAATTTAATGCTATCCCCATCAAGATCCCAAGCACACTTTTTAGGAGAATAGAACAAATGCTACAAATGTTTATCTGGAACCAGAAAAGACCTAGAATTGCCAAAACAATCTTGAGAAAAAAGAACAGAACCGGAGGCATCACACTGCCAGATCTCAAACTATATTATAGGGCCATTGTCATCAAAACTGCTTGGTACTGGAACATGAACAGACACACTGACCAGTGGAATAGAATTGAGAGCCCAGAAATGAGGCCCCACACCTATGGACATCTCATCTTTGACAAAGGGGCCCAGACTATTACATGGGGAAAGCAGAGTCTCTTCAACAAATGGTGTTGGAAACAATGGGTTGAAACATGCAGAAGAATGAAGCTGAATCACTGTATTTCACCAAATACAAAAGTAAATTCCAAGTGGATCAAGGACTTGGATGTTAGACCAGAAACTATCAGATACTTAGAGGAAAATATTGGCAGAACTTTTTTCTGCATAAATTTTAAAGACATTTTCAATGAAACGAATCCAATTACAAGGAAGACTAAGGCAAGTATAAACCTATGGGACTACATCAAATTAAAAAGCTTCTTCACAGCAAAAGAAACCACTACCCAAATCAAGAGACCCCTCACAGAATGGGAGAAGATCTTTACATGCCATACATCAGATAAGAGTTTAATAACCAACATATATAAAGAGCTTACCAGACTCAACAACAAGACAACAAATAACCCCATCCAAAAATGGGGGGAGGACTTGGACAGAATATTCACCACAGAAGAGATCCAAAAGGCCGAGAAACACATGAAAAAATGCTCCAAGTCTCTGATTGTCAGAGAAATGTAAATCAAGACAACAATGAGATATCACTTCACACCTGTGAGAATGTCACACATCAGAAAAGGTAACAGCAGCAAATGCTGGAGAGGATGTGGGGTCAAAGGAACCCTCCTGCACTGCTGGTGGGAATGTCAATTGGTCCAACCTCTGTGGAGAACAGTCTGGAGAACTCTCAGAAGGCTAGAAATGGACCTACCCTATGACCCTGCAATTCCCCTCCTGGGGATATATCCTAAGGAACCCAACACATCCATCCAAAAAGATTTGTGTACACATATGTTCTTGGCAACACAATTTGTAATAGCCAAAACTTGGAAGCAACCCAGGTGTCCAACAACAGATGAGTGGCTGAGCAAGTTGTGGTATATATACACAATGGAATACTACTCAGCTATAAAAAATGGTGACTTCACCGTTTTCAGCCGATCTTGGATGGCCCTTGAAAAAATCATGTTGAGTGAAATAAGTCAGAAACAGAAGGATGAATATGGGATGATCTCACTCTCAGGTCGAAGTTGAAAAACAAGATTAGAAAAGAAAACACAAGTCGAACCTGAAATGGAATTGGAGTATTACACCAAAGTAAAAGACTCTGGGGTGGGTGGGTGGGTGGGGAGAATACAGGTCCATGAAAAATGATGAATGAAATAGTGGGGGTTGTATTGCTAAATGGGAGTCTGGGGAATGTTATGCATGTAAAAAAAAAAAAAGAAGAAGAAGTAGAAACGCAAAGCAGAAATTGACTGAGTTTGGAGTATGGCACCAAAGTAAGAAAGCAGAAGTATACTAGAGTTTGCAGTGAGTACCTCCCTAATACTTCCTCTCCACCTTTCCAAGCTTTGGGTCCATGATTGCTCAACAATTTGTTTGGCTTTGTATGTTAACTCTCTTTTCAGTCACCAGGTTCCAGGTGTCATCAGGATGCCGGCCAGACTTCCCTGGATTGAAGACACCACCAATGTGTCCTGGAGCTCAGCTTCCCCAGATCCCCATCCTACTAGGGAAAGAGAGAGGCAGACTGGGAGTATGGACCGACCAGTCAACGCCCATGTTCAGCGAGGAAGCAATTACAGAAGCCAGACCTTCTACCTTCTGCAACCTCAATGACCCTGGGTCCATGCTCCCAGAGGGGATAGAGAATGGGAAAGCTTTCGGGGGAGGGGGTGGGATATGGAGATTGGGTGGTGGGAATTGTGTGGAGTTGTACCCCTCCTACCCTATGGTTTTGTTAATTAATCCTTTCTTAAATAAAAAAAAAAATGTAAAAAAAAAAAAATTCTTCCAACCCATGAACATGGAAAAAAAAAAAAAAAAGAAAGATATAGTGGTGGGTATATTTATTTAAAAAAAAAAAAAGAAATTGAAAAAGACACAAAGAAGTGGAAAGATATTCCATGCTCATGGGTTGGAAGAATTCACATCATCAAAATGAATATATTACCCAGAGCCATCTACAAATTTAATGCTATCCCCATCAAGATCCCAAGCACATTTTTAGGAGAATAGAAAAAATGCTACAAATGTTTATCTGGAACCACAAAAGACCTAGAATTGCCAAAACATCTTGAGAAAAAAGAACAGAACTGGAGGCATCACACTGCCAGATCTCAAACTATATTATAGGGCCATTGTCATCAAAACTGCTTGGTACTGGAACATGAACAGACACACTGACCAATGGAATAGAACTGAGAGCCCAGAAATGAGGCCCCACACCTATGGACATCTCATCTTTGACAAAGGGGCCCAGACTATTACATGGGGAAAGCAGAGTCTCTTCAACAAATGGTGTTGGAAACAATGGGTTGAAACATGCAGAAGAATGAAACTGAATCACTGTATTTCACCAAATACAAAAGTAAATTCCAAGTGAATCAAGGACTTGGATGTTAGACCAGAAACTATCAGATACTTAGAGGAAAATATTGGCAGAACTCTTTTCTGCATAAATTTTAAAGACATTTTCAATGAAACGAATCCAATTACAAGGAAGACTAAGGCAAGTATAAACCTATGGGACTACATCAAATTAAAAAGCTTCTGTACAGCAAAAGAAACCAATACCCAAACCAAGAGACCCCTCACAGAATGGGAGAAGATCTTTACATGCCATACATCAGATAAGAGTTTAATAATCAACATATATAAAGAGCTTTCCAGACTCAACAACAAGACAACAAATAACCCCATCCAAAAATGGGGGGAGGACTTGGACAAAATATTCACCACAGAAGAGATCCAAAAGGCTGAGAAACACATGAAAAAATGCTCCAAGTCTCTGATTGTCAGAGAAATGCAAATCAAGACAACAATGAGATACCACTTCACTCCTGTGAGAATGTCATACATCAGAAAAGGTAACAGCAGCAAATGCTGGAGAGGGTGTGGGGTCAATGGAACCCTCCTGCACTGCTGGTGGGAATGTCAATTGGTCCAACCTCTGTGGAGAACAGTCTGGAAAACTCTCAGAAGGCTAGAAGTGGACCTACCCTATGATCCTGCAATCCCTCTCCTGGGGATATATCCTAAGGAACTCAACACATCCATCCAAAAAGATCTGTGTACACATATGTTCTTGGCAGCACAATTTGTAATAGCCAAAACCTGGAGGCAACCCAGGTGTCCAACAACAGATGAGTGGCTGAGCAAGTTGTGGTATATATACACAATGGAATACTACTCAGCTGTAAAAAAATGGTGACTTCACTGTTTTCAGCCCATCTTGGATGGACCTTGAAAAAATCATGTTGAGTGTAATAAGTCAGAAACAGAAGGATGAATATGGGATGATCTCACTCTCAGGCAGAAGATGAAAAACAAGATCAGAAAAGAAAACACAAGTAGAACCTGAAATGGAATTGGCATATTGCCCCCAAGTAAAAGACTCTGGGGTGGGTGGGTGGGGAGAATACAGGTCCATGAAGGACGATAAATGACATAGTGGGGGTTGTATTGTTAAATGGGAAACTGGGGAATGTTATGTATGTACAAACTATTGTATTTACTGTTGAATGTAAAACATTAATTCCCCAATAAAGAAATAAATTTAAAATAAAAAAGAAAAATATTGTGTGAGTTTTCTGAGCACCCAATAAATGCCTCTATGTAAGACTAGCTTTTGCAGGAACCATACTTTTAGATAGGGCAATCAGTATTTCTGAAAGTATAGTCTAAACATTCCTAGAAGTTTTTAAGCATTCTGGGGGGGGGCACATATGAAGTAAAAGCTATTTTTATTGCAATACCAACATGCTATTTTCTAAACAAATACATTAATTAAAGTTAATGTATTTATTTATTATTTATTGAATAGGGACAGAGAAATAGAGGGGAGAAGGGAGATAGAGAGGGAGAGAGAAAGAGGGAGAAGGAGAGGGAGAGGGAGAGAGAGAGAGAGAGAGAGAGAGAGAGAGAAAGGAACCTGCAGCACTGCTTCACTCTGAAGCTTCTCTCCTGCAGGTGGTACCTGGGATCTTGAACCCAAGTACTTGAGCATTATAACATGTAGCACCTCCTACCCCTTTTCCTTGTTTTAAATGCTTATCCACACAAATGTATTTCAAGGTTCAGAGAAAATCACCCTGAACACCTCTGGGTTCTTCTACGCTGGCAACTAATCAAACAAACATCAGACTGATTGAATAGAGAAAGAAACTAAAGTGGATTTTTAACAATAATCACACAGAACTCCTATATACATGGGAAAAATTAAAACTGAATGTGGCTGGTATATCAGAAAGCCAAACAATGTAACAGTGGTTTTTGCTGGAAGGAAATAGCTGTTTATTACAGTCCAGAGTGCAATGGTGACCTGAAACGTGCTCAGATCTACCTCCCGTAGCCTCTTTATATAGGCAGATTTATATAGGCAGAAGGAGGGATTGGCAATGTGGAGGTGAGTTTTGAAGCAAACTGGATGGGAATTTGAGGCATTAAATTACCTGTCCTCCTAGATCATGATAAGTTTTCCTCTCTTTTAAAAAATACTTTTATTTATTTATTTATTTTTAAATTTTCTTTATTGGGGAATTAATGTTTTACATTCAACAGTAAATACAATAGTTTATACATGCATAACATTTACCAGTTTTCCATATAACAATACAACCCCCAACAGGTCTTCTGTCATGCTTTTTTAACCTGTATTCTCCCCCCTCCCCACCCATCCCAGAGTCTTTTACTTCGGTGCAATACGCCAATTTCACTTCAGGTTCTGTTGGTATGCATGAGACCCCTTCTGTTTCACTTGGTTTAAATCCCCCCTGCTTAACACTATTCTATTTACATACCCACTTCATTCTATTTACATAACCACTGTTAACAAGTTCCACCCTCCCTCCAGGGCATTTGTGGTTCAGTGATAGGATTCTCGCCTGCTCTGCCCCCTCTTTGTCACACTCTGATTTTCACCAGTCACTTTTCTCTCCACCCTCTCTATGTCACATCCTGTTTCCACCTTACTTGGCAAGTATATATAAAGACAGCATTGTGAGTTTTACAGTACTGTACTTTGAGTTTAACTTAGCTCGTCTTAGATTGTGCTGCGTCCTGCATGAATAAAGAGATACTGCCTACAGCTCAACCATGAGTCCCTGGTCGTCTGTTTCCCGCCCGTGAAGCCAGCCCGGCGAAAACAACATAACCCATTGAAAACAACATAACCCATTGAAAACAACATATGGCGCCTACAACATGGGACCAGACCTGCGCAACTCCCAGATAAGTGAAGACTTTGCCTACCTATGCACTATGGTCTTCTCTTCTACTTACGAAGAGGTTTGCCAAAGCCTCTACTGTTTCATTATGAGACAGTTTCTCTGTCTCTGGAACATTTTACTCTGGGCCACACTTCGGTTCCCTGACCGGGAACTTTGGTTTCTTATGACCGGGATCATAGAGCTTGGGAGATGCACGGAGATTTCTCCTTGGACTTTCTGGATTCCCTCTCCCATGTTTCCTGAGGAAAAGGACTACATTTTGCTCCGGGCCACAGTTTGGTTCTTTATGACTGTGATCGTAGACCTTGGGATATGCATGGGGATTTCCACTGGGACTTTCTGGACTTCTTCTCGAATGTTTCCCGTGGAGAAGGACTACACTAATTTGAAGAACATTCTCAAGTACCCTGGCAGTTCCCAAGTATGCAGACACGTGGTTAGTTCTACTCTCCTGATTGGATTCTTTCTTCGATGGGAAGACGCTTTTAAAAATGGGTGCCTGAAGCAATCCAGCAGGAACAGTCAGAAGCACCCTAAATGGAATTTCGAGGAGCTTTTTGGACTAGGACGCCCTCCGGGGACTCTTAATCCTACATGGTGAGATCTTGATAATCTGGTTCAAGTTGCGTTTCATAAGAGAATGATTTGAATGACTGAATTTTTGTTTCACATTGACTTAAAAAAAAATGCTGGACGCAGCCATGATTTCTCGAGACATCCAGAAACAATCCAAAAAATTGTTTTTTTCCTCCTTTAATTTCTCTTTTACGTCTTGGCATAAATCTGAAATGTTTAATCCTCAAAAAGGTATGAGTTATGGGTGGGGCAGATAGTGCAATGATTATGTTAATTATTCTCATGCCTGAGGCTTTTAACTGTGGTTCTTCTGTTTACCTTTCCACATTTTATTGAGTTTAAACTGTTTAATCAACCTTAAAATCATACTAGAAAAGACTTCCAATTATAATGGAATTATCAATTATAGTAAACTTCTAATCTGCTACAAGTTTTGTTCAACAAGTAAGTGAATTTCAGCTGTCAAGTCTTCACATGAAAAAGCATCTACTCAAATGGAATTCCCGGAAATCCATTTGGACCCCTGTTCTCTGACATCACCCACAAGATGGAATGACTACAACACACCCCCGGAAACCAATGATGAGACCTGGCACGACCTGAAGAAACAGATTCACAGACTCCAAAGATCAATCTCTACAGAAAATCAGAATTCTGGTGGCCAACATTCCCCATCGAGACAGACATGCAGCGTTTCATCCTCCAGCATTTTCTTCTGTGGTCAGCTACTTTGGACTGACACCTCCATCGGACTTACTGGTGCACACTGCTGTGTTCTCAAAGACTAACTTCAGCCAATTGCCTTGAAACTTTATAGACCATGTCCCCTCGCCTGCAGGCTCTGTCCCAGAGGTAGAAAACTCCCCCTCCTTATTAGGTTATGCCCACAGAGGCATGAAGCGTCCCAAGAGGCAAGAGATGCCCACAGAGGCAGGAAACGCCCTTTGAGGCAAGAGATGCCCCCAGAGGCATGGAGCATTCCCAGAGGCAAGAAATGCCATTTCGCCTGCTAGGCCTTGTCCTCTGAGGCAAGAAATGTTCCCCTTGACATCACATTGGTTATTGCTGCTCGCCTATTTTGTTTTCCATGTCTTATGCCAGTTCTTTTGAAAATGCCTGTACAATATACGTTTCTGTTCACCCCACAATGGCCATTAGTTAAAAAGAAAGGGGGAATTGTTGGTATGCATGAGACCCCTTCTGTTTCATTTGGTTTAAATCCCCCCTGCTTAACACTATTCTATTTACATACCCACTTCATTCTATTTACATAACCACTGTTAACAAGTTCCACCCTCCCTCCAGGGCATTTGTGGTTCAGTGATAGGATTCTCGCCTGCTCTGCCACCTCTTTGTCACACTCTGATTTTCACCATTCACTTTTCTCTCCACCCTCTCTATGTCACATCCTGTTTCCACCTTACTTGGCAAGTATATATAAAGACAGCATTGTGAGTTTTACGGTACTGTACTTTGAGTTTAACTTAGCTCGTCTTAGATTGTGCTGCATCCTGCATGAATAAAGAGATACTGCCTACAACTCAACCATGAGTCCCTGGTCGTCTGTTTCCCGCCCGTGAAGCCAGCCCGGAGAAAACAACATAGCCCGGCGAAAACAACAAGGCTCAACTTGTGTTTTCTCTTCTGAACTTGTTTTTCAACTTCTGCCTGACAGTGAGATCATCCCATATTCATCCTTCTGTTTCTGACTTATTTCACTTAACATGACTTTTTCAAGGTCCATTCAAGATCGGCTGAAAATGGTAAAGTCACCACTTTTTATAGCTGAGTAGTATTCCATTGTGTATATACCACACCTTGCTCAGCCACTCATTTGTTGTTGGACAGGTTTTGGTTGCTTCCAGGTTTTGGCTATTACAAATTGTGCTGCCAAGAACATATATGTACACAGATCTTCTTGGATGGGTGTGTTGGGTTCCTTAGGATATATCCCCAGGAGAGGAATTGCAGAATCATAGGGTAGGTCCATTTCTAGCCTTCAGAGTGTTCTACAGACTGTTTCCCACAGAGGCTGGACCAATTTATATTCCCAGCAGCAAGTGTACACATTATTACAGTGCACAGAACTCAGGTTCAATCTCCTGGTCCCCTACTGCAGGGGGGAAATCTTCATGAGAGGTGAAACAGGGCTGCAGGTATCTGTCTCTTTCCCTTTCTCTTTCCCCCTTTCCTCTCAATCTCTCTCTGTCTCTGCCCAATAATAAATAAATAAAAATATTTTAAATAAAATATTTGCTCACTGATCCTTCCGAAGGCGGAGCTACGAGCAGCAGATCGCTTTCTCTCCTCTCCTCTCCTCTCCTCTCCTCTCCTCTCCTCTCCCGGATCAACTAGGAATACCAAAGGAGACCACCCGGACCGAAACAAGACAGGACTACAATGACCACAGGAATCCAGTAAATCACCCGTGAGAACAAACACACGTGGCTGGTGACAGAGAAGAGAGAGGGGCGTAAGGAGAGATTAAGTGACTGCTAACAGTTCAACAGTTTATCAGTTGAGACACCACCTCCAGTCTGCTCCACCAACAAGGGGACAGCTGAAGGGAGGAAAGGACTCCCCAGAGACTCACCAAGTGCAACTCTGAGTCTCCATTGCTACTACCCTCAGAATCTGGAGCAACAACAGGGAGGGACACCAGGGGACAGAGATCTAACCGGGAAACTGAGGAGAAGACCTATACCTCGGTGGCATAGCTGAGGGGCTGTGAAAGTCTCTTTGCATAACCACTGGATTATCTCTGCCACACCCTGCTTTATCTCTTGCTCAGGAGTCAGTGATTAAGCTAAGAAGCCTATTGATCTCACAGCAGCCTATGACACGGTCTGGCACTGTGGTCTCCTGGTCAAGATCTCAAGATGCCTGCCTCCATGGGTGGCCAACACTATATCGTTTCTTCTCCAAAACAGAAGATTCCGGGTACATCTGGGTGACAAGTCTAGCAGATGGAGACTTGTCTCAAGTGGCCTCCCCCAGGGCTCTGTTCTGGCTCCTACGCTATTTAAAATTTACATCAATGACCTCCCAGAAACTTCTTCAAGGAACTTCATCTACACCGATGACATCTGCTGTGCAACTCAGGCATCAAAGTTCGACATCCTCGAGGAAACACTCACAAAAGACATGTCTCTGATATCTGATTACTGTAAAAAATGGCGACTAATTCCTAGCACTGCTAAAACGGTATCATCTGTTTTCCATCTATACCATGCCTCGGCCTCACGTGAGCTTAATGTGCAGCTTGGCGATACGAGAATCCGGCATGAAGCCCAGACAGTCTATCTTGGTGTTACTCTCGATCGCACTCTGTCATTTCACAAACATCTCACAAAAACTGCAGCAAAGGTGGGAGCGAGGAATCACATCATTGCAAGACTGGCCAGCTCCTCATGGGGCACGAGCGCTTCCACACTACGATCATCATCTCTGGCATTATGCTATTCCACTGCAGAATACTGTGCCCCAGTATGGTTCCGTAGCCCCCATGTCCACTTGGTCGATTCCAAATTATATTCCTCCATGAGGATAATTTCTGGAACCATCCGTTCCACCCCGGTTCCATGGCTGCCAGTTCTTAGCAACATCGTCCCGCCAGATATTCGCCGGGATGCGGCATCATCTAAGTTCATTTCCCACGTCTACGCTCCACCGGACCTGCCAATATACGCGGATATCTTCGCCCACCCTGTTCAACGCTTAACGTCTCGTCACACAATCTGGTACCCTACGCCGACACCGAACTTCTCTGTTCCAGTCTCTTGGAAACAGAGCTGGCAGTCAGCTGAGGTAAAGAACAAACACCTCATCACAGACCCCTGCAACTGTCAACCCGGCTTTGACCTAGCACGTTATGATTGTGCCCTTCTCAATCGCTATCGAACAAGCCATGGCCTGTGCACCGCTATGTTCCATCGCTGGGGAGCCAGAGATGACCCGAACTGCCCCTGTGGCTACAGACAGACTATGACCCACATAGTCAACGACTGCCACCTCTCCAGATTCAAAGGAGGTCTCGAAACTTTACATTAGGCTCAACCTGATGCTTTTGACTGGCTACGGAAGAAGGGCAAACGCTAGAAGAAGAAGAAGCCTATTGATAGTTTAAAAGCCCTCAGGCTCCCATAGCCTACAGGGAAGAAAAAAAAGAGGCTTTTACACCACTGAGCTCCAACTCAGGGCTTGAAAAAACTGTTAATTTCCACCACGGTAAACCCTTTAATTAAATTACTTAGACACAAGTCAATCCAGGCAATAGTGATCAATAATTTGAAAAGTACTGATAAAGGGAACTCATAACATAATATATAAAATGGTTAAAACAACAAGAAAAAATATTGAAGACTCGAACCAGGACAAGAGTCCAGTAAAACTCCTCCAGAGGGTGAAGAACAAAACAACGAGTTCAACATCCAAACATTAGCTAAGGAAATAATAACAGGAGTGAGTAAAGAATTTGAAAAAATTGTAATCAGAAATGCAGGAACAACAAATGAGAATATGGAAGAAAATTCTAATAATCTCATGGTTATTAGAGAGCTGAAAGCTGAAATCGCTGAGCTAAGAAGGCAACTAGCTGAACAAGCTAAAACAGTATCAGAGCAGGGCAACAAAATAGATGAACTCCAGAAAGCAGTAGAGGGCAGAGAGAATAGAATCTATGAGGCTGAAGACAGAATTAGCAAGATTGAGGATGAATTAAAGACAACTAAAAAAGAAGTAAGAGATCTCAAAAAGAGATTAAGAGATGCTGAAAACAACAACAGAGTCCTATGGGATGACTTCAAAAGAAACAATATACGCATTATTGGCTTACCAGAGGAAGAAAGAGAAGGAGAGGAAGAAAGCATTCTCCAGGCCATAATAGCTGAAAATTTCTCTAGTCTCGACAACACCAAAGACATAAAGATTCAAGAAGCCCAGAGGGTCCCAAACAGAATTAACCCAGACCTAAAGACACCAAGACATGTCATACTTAGATTGGAAAGGAATAAGGATAAAGAAAGGATCCTCTAGGCTGCAAGAGAAAAGCAGAGTCACCTACAAAGGAAAATCCATAAGATTAGCAGCAGACTTCTCCATACAAACACTACAGGCCAGAAGAGAATGGCAAGATATCTATCGAGTGCTCAATGAGAAAGACTTTCAGCCAAGAATACTATATCCTGCTAGACTGTCATTCAGACTACATGGAAGCATCTAAACCTTCTCAGACAAGCAACAGTTGAAGGAAGCAACCATCACCAAGCCTGCCCTGAAAGAAGTTCTGAAAGGTCTCCTATAAACAACCAGACCACCACAAATAGGACATATATCAAAACACCCTAAAACTCTACAAGAATGGCGTTAAAATATCTTCAATCTTTGATATCAATAAATGTCAATGGCCTGAATTCACCTATTAAAAGACACAGAGTAGGAAGATGGATCAGAAAACACAACCCAACAATATGTTGTCTACAGGAAACTCACCTAACGCAACAAGACAAACACAGACTTAAAGTGAAAGGATGGAAAACTATCATTCAAGCCAATGGCCCACATAAAAGGGCAGGAACAGCTATTCTCATATCTGACATGATAGACTTGAAAATAGATAAGATTAAAAAAGATAGGAATGGACACTACTTAATGCTCAGAGGATCAGTCAATCAAGAGGACTTAACAATTATTAACATCTATGCACCCAATGAAAAGCCATCTAAATACATCAAACTTCTACTGGAAGAGCTACAGCAATATATTAACAGTAACACAATCATAGTAGGGGACTTCAACACCCCACTCTCTCAACTTGACAGATCATCCAGGAAGAAAATCTGTAAAGACATAAGGGAGCTAAATGAAGAGATAGATAAACTAGAAATATTGGACATTTTCAGAGTCATGCATCCCAAGAATCTGGAATACACATTTTACTCAAATCCACATGGATCATTCTCAAGGATAGACCATATGTTAGGCCACAAAGACAGCATCAGCCTATTCAAGAGCACTGAAATCATTCCAAGCATCTTTTCAGACCATAGTGGAATTAAACTAACACTTAACAATCAACAAAAGATTAGTAACAGTGCCAAAATGTGGAAGCTCAACAGTACACTTCTTAACAACTTCTGGGTCAAAGAGGAAATCAAGGAAGAAATCAAAATGTTTCGAGAGTTCAATGAAAATGAAGACACAAGCTATCAAAATATTTGGGACACAGCTAAAGCAGTCCTAAGAGGGAAGTTCATAGCTATACAAGCACACATTAGGAAACAAGAAAAAGCACAAATAAACAGCCTGATTGCACATCTTAAAGACCTAGAAGAAGAACAACAAAGGAATCCTAAAGCAACCAGAAGGACAGAAATCACTAGAGTTAGGGCAGAAATAAATAACATTGAGAATAGGAAAACCATACAAAAGATCAATGAGATTCAACTTCCGGAGGCGGAGCTACGAGCAGCAGATCGCTTTCTCTCCTCTCCTCTCCTCTCCCGGATCAACTAGGAATACCAAAGGAGACCACCCGGACCGAAACAAGACAGGACTAGAATGACCACAGAAACCCAGTAAATCACCCATTCGACTTCCGGAGGCGGAGCTACGAGCAGCAGATCGCTTTCTCTCCTCTCCTCTCCTCTCCTGGATCAACTAGGAATACCAAAGGAGACCACTCGGACCGAAACAAGACAGGACTAGAATGACCACAGAAACCCAGTAAATCACCCGTGAGTACAAACACGCATGGCTGGTGACAGAGAGGAGAGAGGGGCCTAAGGAGAGATTAAGTGACTGCTAACAGTTCAACAGTTTATCACTGGAAACACCACCTCCAGTCTGCTCCACCAACAAGGGGACAGCTGAAGGGAGGAAAGGACTCCCCAGAGACTCACCAAGTGCAACTCTGAGTCTCCATTGCTACTACCCTCAGAATCTGGAGCAACAACAGGGAGGGACACCAGGGGACAGAGATCTAACCGGGAAACTGAGGAGAAGACCTATACCTCGGTGGCATAGCTGAGGGGCTGTGAAAGTCTCTTTGCATAACCACTGGATTATCTCTGCCACACCCTGCTTTATCTCTTGCTCAGGAGTCAGTGATTAAGCTAAGAAGCCTATTGTTAGTTTAAAAGCCCTCAGGCTCCCATAGCCTACAGGGGAAAAAAAAAAAGGCTTTTACACCACTGAACTCCAACTCAGGGATTGAAAAAACTGTTAACTTATATAAAATGGTTAAAACAACAAGAAAAAATATTGAAGACTCGAACCAGGACAAGAGTCCAGCTAAAACTCCTCCAGAGGGTGAAGCACAAAACAACGAGTTCAACATCCAAACATTAGCCAAGGAAATAATAACAGGAGTGAGTAAAGAATTTGAAAAAATTGTAATCAGAAATGCAGGAACAACAAATGAGAATATGGAAGAAAATTCTAATTATCTCATGGTTATTAGAGAGCTGAAAGCTGAAATCGCTGAGCTAAGAAGGCAACTAGCTGAACGAGCTAAAACAGTATCAGAGCAAGGCAACAAAATAGATGAACTCCAGAAAGCAGTAGAGGGCAGAGAGAATAGAATCTATGAGGCTGAAAACAGAATTAGCAAGATTGAGGATGAATTAGAGACAACTAAAAAAGAAGTAAGAGATCTCAAAAAGAGATTAAGAGGTGCTGAAAACAACAACAGAGTCCGGGATGACTTCAAAAGAAACAATATACGCATTATTGGCTTACCAGAGGAAGAAAGAGAAGGGGAGGAAGAAAGCATTCTCCAGGCCATAATAGCTGATAATTTCTCTAGTCTCGACAACACCAAAGACATAAAGATTCAAGAAGCCCAGAGGGTCCCAAACAGAATTAACCCAGACCTAAAGACACCAAGACATGTCATACTTAGATTGGAAAGGAATAAGGATAAAGAAAGGATCCTCAAGGCTGCAAGAGAAAAACAAAGAGTCACCTACAAAGGAAAATCCATAAGATTAGCAGCAGACTTCTCCATACAAACACTACAGGCCAGAAGAGAATGGCAAGATATCTATCGAGTGCTCAATGAGAAAGGCTTTCAGCCAAGAATACTATATCCTGCTAGACTGTCATTCAGACTACATGGAAGCATCAAACCCTTCTCAGACAAGCAACAGTTGAAGGAAGCAACCAACACCAAGCCTGCTCTGAAAGAAGTTCTGAAAGGTCTCCTATAAATAGTCAGACCACCACAAATAGGACATATATCAAAACACTCTAAAACTCTACAAGAATGGCGTTAAAATATCTTCAATCTTCGATATCAATAAATGTCAATGGCCTGAATTCACCTATTAAAAGACACAGAGTAGGAAGATGGATCAGAAAACACAACCCAACAATATGTTGTCTACAGGAAACTCACCTAACGCAACAAGACAAACACAGACTTAAAGTGAAAGGATGGAAAACTATCATTCAAGCCAATGGCCCACATAAAAGGGCAGGAACAGCTATTCTCATATCTGACATGATAGACTTGAAAATAGATAAGATTAAAAAAGATAGGAATGGACACTACTTAATGCTCAGAGGATCAGTCAATCAAGAGGACTTAACAATTATTAATATCTATGCACCCAATGAGAAGCCATCTAAATACATCAAACTTCTACTGAAAGAGCTACAGCAATATATTAACAGTAACACAATCATAGTAGGGGACTTCAACACCCCACTCTCTCAACTTGACAGATCATCCAGGAAGAAAATCAGTAAAGACATAAGGGAGCTAAATGAAGAGATAGATAAACTAGAACTATTGGACATTTTCAGAGTCATTCATCCCAAAAAACTGGAATACACATTTTACTCAAATCCACATGGATCATTCTCAAGGATAGACCATATGTTAGGCCACAAAGACAGCATCAGCCTATTCAAGAGCACTGAAATCATCCCAAGCATCTTCTCAGACCACAGTGGAATTAAACTAACACTTAACAATCAACAAAAGATTAGTAACAGTCCCAAATGTGGAAGCTCAACAGTACACTTCTTAACAACTTCTGGGTCAAAGAGGAAATCAAGGAAGAAATCAAAATGTTTCGAGACTTCAATGAAAATGAAGACACAAGCTATCAAAATATTTGGGACACAGCTAAAGCAGTCCTAAGAGGGAAGTTCATAACAAGCACACATTAGGAAACAAGAAAAGGCACAAATAAACAGCCTGATTGCACATCTTAAAGACCTAGAAGAAGAACAACAAAGGAATCCTAAAGCAACCAGAAGGACAGAAATTACTAAAGTTAGGGCAGAAATAAATAACATTGAGAATAGGAAAACCATACAAAAGATCAATGAAAGTAAATGTTGGTTCTTCAAAAGAGTAAACAAAATCGACAAACCTTTAGCCAGACTCACAAAACAAAAAAGGGAGAAGACCCAAATAAATCGGATAGTAAATGAAAGAGGAGAAATCACAACAGACACTGCAGAAATTCAACATATCATGCGAGGCTTCTATGAACAACTATATGCCACCAAGCTAGAGAACCTGGAAGAAATGGACAATTTCCTAGATACCTACCAACTTCCAAAACTAAGTAAAGAGGAAGTGGATAACATGAACAGGCCCATCACAGCTAATGAAATTGAAACAGTTATCAAAAATCTCCCCAAAAATAAAAGTCCTGGACCAGATGGTTTTACAAATGAATTCTATAAAGACTTCAAAGAAGAACTAATACCTCTACTTTTAAAAGTCTTCCAGAAGATTGAAGACACTGGAATACTCCCTGCCAGCTTCTATGAAGCCAACATCACCCTGATACCAAAAGCAGACAGGGACACAACCAAAAAAGAAAACTACAGACCAATATCTCTGATGAACATAGATGCGAAAATATTGAACAAAATTCTAGCCAACCGGATACAGCAGTATATCAAAAAAATTGCTCATCATGACCAAGTGGGGTTTATCCCAGGCATGCAAGGTTGGTTTAATATATGTAAATCAATCAATGTGATCCACCACATCAACAAAAGCAAGACCAAAAACCACATGGTCATATCAATAGATGCAGAGAAAGCCATAGACAAAATACAACATCCCTTTATGATCAAAACACTACAAAAAATGGGAATAGATGGAAAATTCCTGAAGATAGTGGAGTCTATATATAGCAAACCTACAGCCAACATCATACTCAATGGTGAAAAACTGGAAGCATTTCCACTCAGATCAGGTACTAGAGAGGGCTGCCCACTATCACCATTACTATTCAACATAGTGTTGGAAGTTCTTGCCATAGCAATCAGGCAGGAGCAAGGAATTAAAGGCATACAGATTGGAAGAGAAGAAGTCAAACTGTCCTTATTTGCAGATGACATGATAGTATACATGGAAAAACCTAAGGAATCCAGCAAGAAGCTTTTGGAAATCATCAGGCAATACAGTAATGTGTCAGGCTATAAAATTAACATTCAAAAGTCAGTGGCATTCCTCTATGCAAACACTAAGTTAGAAGAAATTGAAATCCAGAAATCAGTTCCTTTTCCTTTTTTTTTTTTTAAATACATTTATTTCTTTATTGGGAAATTAATGCTTTACATTCAACAGTAAATACAATAGTTTGTACATGCATAACATTCCCCAGATTCCCATTTAACAATACAACCCCCACTATTTCATACATCCTTTTTCATGGACCTGTATTCTCCCCACCCACCCACCCACCCCAGAGTCTTTTACTTTGGTGTAATACTCCAATTCCATTTCAGATTCTACTTGTGTTTTCTTTTCTAATCTTGTTTTTCAACTTCGGCCTGAGAGTGAGATCATCCCATATTCATCCTTTACTTTCTGACTTATTTCACTCAACATGATTTTTTCAAGGTCCATCCAAGATGGGCTGAAAACGGTGAAGTCACCATTTTTTACAGCTGAGTAGTATTCCATTGTGTATATATACCACAACTTGCTCAGCCACTCATCTGTTGTTGGACACCTGGGTTGCTTCCAAGTTTTGGCTATTACAAATTGTGCTGCCAAGAACATATGTGTACACAGATCTTTTTGGATGGATGTGTTGGGTTCCTTAGGATATATCCCCAGGAGGGGAATTGCAGGGTCATAGGGTAGGTCCATTTAATATATTGCTGTAGCTCTTTCAGTAGAAGTTTGATGTATTTAGATGGCTTCTCATTGGGTGCATAGATATTAATAATTGTTAAGTCCTCTTGATTGACTGATCCTCTGAGCATTAAGTAGTGTCCATTCCTATCTTTTTTAATCTTATCTATTTTCAAGTCTATCATGTCAGATATGAGAATAGCTGTTCCTGCCCTTTTTTGTGGGCCATTGGCTTGAATGATAGTTTTCCATCCTTTCACTTTAAGTCTGTGTTTGTCTTGTTGCGTTAGGTGAGTTTCCTGTAGACAACATATTGTTGGGTTGTGTTTTCTGTTCTATCTTCTTACTCTGTGTCTTTTAATAGGTGAATTCAGGCCATTGACATTTATTGATATCAAAGATTGAAGATATTTTAACGCCATTCTTGTAGAGTTTTAGAGTGTTTTGATATATGTCCTATTTGTGGTGGTCTGGTTGTTTATAGGAGACCTTTCAGAACTTCTTTCAGGGCAGGCTTGGTGATGGTTGCTTCCTTCAACTGTTGCTTGTCTGAGAAGGTTTTGATGCTTCCATGTAGTCTGCATGACAGTCTAGCAGGATATAGTATTCTTGGCTGAAAGTCTTTCTCATTGAGCACTCGATAGATATCTTGCCATTCTCTTCTGGCCTGTAGTGTTTGTATGGAGAAGTCTGCCGCTAATCTTATGGATTTTCCTTTGTAGGTGACTCTGTTTTTCTCTTGCAGCCTTGAGGATCCTTTCTTTATCCTTATTCCTTTCCAATCTAAGTATGACATGTCTTGGTGTCTTTAGGTCTGGGTTAATTCTGTTTGGGACCCTCTGGGCTTCTTGAATCTTTATGTCTTTGGTGTTGTCGAGACTAGAGAAATTTTCAGCTATTATGGCCTGGAGAATGCTTTCTTCCTCTCCTTCTCTTTCTTTCTCTGGTAAGCCAATAATGCGTATATTGTTTCTTTTGAAGTCATCCCATAGGACTCTGTTGTTGTTTTCAGCACCTCTTAATCTCTTTTTGAGATCTCTTACTTCTTTGTTAGTTGTCTCTAATTCATCCTCAATCTTGCTAATTCTGTTTTCAGCCTCATAGATTCTATTCTCTCTGCCCTCTACTGCTTTCTGGAGTTCATCTATTTTGTTGCCTTGCTCTGATACTGTTTTAGCTTGTTCAGCTAGTTGCCTTCTTAGCTCAGCAATTTCAGCTTTCAGCTCTCTAATAACTATGAGATAATTAGAATTTTCTCCCATTTTCTCATTTGTTGTTCCTGCATTTCTGATTACAATTTTTTCAAATTCTTTACTCACTCCTGTTATTATTTCCTTAGCTAATGTTTGGATGTTGAACTCGTTGTTTTGTGCTTCACCCTCTGGAGGTGTTTTACTGGACTCTTGTCCTGGTTCGAGTCTTCAATATTTTTTCTTGTTGTTTTAACCATTTTATATAAGTTAACAGTTTTTTCAATCCCTGAGTTGGAGCTCAGTGGTGTAAAAGCCTCTTTTTTTTTCTTCCCTGCAGGCTATGGGAGCCTGAGGGCTTTTAAACTATCCATAGGCTTCTTAGCTTAATCACTGACTCCTGACCAAGAGATAAAGCAGGGATATCTCTTGGTGGCAGAGATAATCTTGTGGTTATGCAAAGAGACTTTCACAGCCCCTCAGCTATGCCACCGAGGTATAGGTCTTCTCCTGAGTTTCCCTGTTAGATCTCTGTCCCCTGGTGTCCCTCCCTGTTGCTGCTCCAGATTCTGAGGGTAGTAGCAATGGAGACTCAGAGTTGCACTTAGTGAGTCTCTGGGGAGTCCTTTCCCCCCTTCCGCTGTCCCCTTATTGTGGAGCAGACTGGAGGTGGTGTCTCCACTAATAAACTGTTGAACTGTTAGCAGCCACTTAATCTCTCCTTAGGCCCCTCTCTCCTCTCTGTCACCAGCCATGCGTGTTTGTACTCACGGGTGATTTACTGGGTTCCTGTGGTCATTCTAGTCCTGTCTTGTTTCAGTCCGGGTGGTCTCCTTTGGTATTCCTAGTTGATCCGGGAGAGGAGAGGAGAGGAGAGGAGAGACCAGTTCCTTTTTCTATAGCAACAAAAACAATAAAATATCTAGGAGTAAACCTAACCAAAGAAGTGAAAGACTTGTATACTGAAAATTATGAGTCACTACTCAAAGAAATTGAAAAAGACACAAAGAAGTAGAAAGATATTCCATGTTCATGGGTTGGAAGAATTCACATCATCAAAATGAATATATTACCCAGAGCCATCTACAAATTTAATGCTATCCCCATCAAGATCCCAAGCACATTTTTAGGAGAATAGAAAAAATGCTACAAATGTTTATCTGGAACCACAAAAGACCTAGAATTGCCAAAACATCTTGAGAAAAAAGAACAGAACTGGAGGCATCACACTCCCAGATCTCAAACTGTATTATAGGGCCATTGTCATCAAAACTGCTTGGTACTGGAACATGAACAGACACACTGACCAGTGGAATAGAATTGAGAGCCCAGAAATGAGGCCCCACACCTATGGACATCTCATCTTTGACAAAGGGGCCCAGACTATTACATGGGGAAAGCAGAGTCTCTTCAACAAATGGTGTTGGAAACAATGGGTTGAAACATGCAGAAGAATGAAACTGAATCACTGTATTTCACCAAATACAAAAGTAAATTCCAAGTGGATCAAGGACTTTGATGTTAGACCAGAAACTATCAGATACTTAGAGGAAAATATTGGCAGAACTCTTTTCTGCATAAATTTTAAAGACATTTTCAATGAAACGAATCCAATTACAAGGAAGACTAAGGCAAGTATAAACCTATGGGACTACATCAAATTAAAAAGCTTCTGTACAGCAAAAGAAACCAATACCCAAACCAAGAGACCCCTCACAGAATGGGAGAAGATCTTTACATGCCATACATCAGATAAGAGTTTAATAACCAACATATATAAAGAGCTTGCCAAACTCAACAACAAGACAACAAATAACCTCATCCAAAAATGGGGGGAGGACTTGGACAAAATATTCACCACAGAAGAGATCCAAAAGGCTGAGAAACACATGAAAAAATGCTCCAAGTCTCTGATTGTCAGAGAAATGCAAATCAAGACAATGAGATATCACTTCACTCCTGTGAGAATGTCATACATCAGAAAAGGTAACAGCAGCAAATGCTGGAGAGGTTTGGGGTCAAAGGAACCCTCCTGCACTGCTGGTGGGAATGTCAATTAGTCCAACCTCTGTGGAGAACAGTCTGGAGAACTCTCAGAAGGCTAGAAATGGACCTACCCTATGACCCTGTAATCCCTCTCCTGGGGATATAGCCTAAGGAACTCAACACATCCATCCAAAAAGATCTGTGTACACATATGTTCTTGGCAGCACAATTTGTAATAGCCAAAACCTGGAAGCAACCCAGGTGTCCAACAACAGATGAGTGGCTGAGCAAGTTGTGGTATATATACACAATGGAATACTACTCAGCTGTAAAAAATGGTGACTTCACCGTTTTCAGCCCATCTTGGATGGACCTTGAAAAAATCATGTTGAGTGAAATAAGTCAGAAACAGAAGGATGAATATGGGATGATCTCACTCTCAGGCAGAAGATGAAAAACAAGATCAGAAAAGAAAACGCAAGTCGAACCTGAAATGGAATTGGAGTATTACACCAAAGTAAAAGACTCTGGGGTGGGTGGGTGGGTGGGGAGAATACAGGTCCATGAAAGATGATGAATGACATAGTGGCGGTTATATTGTTAAATGGGAATCTGGGGAATGTTATGCATGTACAAACTATTGTATTTACTGTTGAATTTAAAACATTAATTCCCCAATAAAGAAATAAATTATTTTAAAAAAAAAGAAAGAAAGAAAAATATCTATGGTTTCTCTTAGTGGCTAAGTCACAGTTTACACTACTGTGATTTGTTGTTTATATATATAATAGAAGGAAATGAATTTCAGTCAGAAGTTAGTGAAAGTAAGGATGTCACATTTTTTCCATCCAAGTTCATAAACTCTCTGGAAATCTAGCCACAGATCTCTTAGGTTCTGGTGGACCCTATGCTAAAATCTTTTTTAAAAAAAAATTTGCTAACCTTCAAGAATTGCAAAAACTGGATCCAGGCAGTGGTGCACCTGGTTGAGTATACCTGTTACTATGTACAAGCAGTGCTGCAGGTATATCTTAGTCTCTCTCCCTCTTTTTTTTTCAGTCTCACCTTCTCTATTCTTGTCTACCTCCCTCTTCCTTCTCAGTTTCTCTGTCTCTATCAAATAAATAACTATACAAAATTTTAATTAAAAAAGGAACTGCAAAAACTTAGCATGAAAACTCCATTCAAAAAACTCAACCGGGGCTGGGGAGACAGCATAATGGTTCTGCAAAAGGCTTTTATGCCTCCTCAGGTTTTGAGTTCCCAGGTTCAATCTCTAGCACCACCATAAACCAGAGCTGAACAGTGCTCTAGTCTCTCTCTTTCTATGCAATAAAAATAAAAATTAGTTAAGTGCATGTGGCGCAAAGTGCAAGGACCCATATGAGGATCCCGGTTTGAGCCCCGGCTGCCCACCTGCAGGGGAGTTGCTTCACAGGTGGTGAAGCAGGTCTGCAGGCGTCTGTCTTTCTCTCCCCCTCTCTGTCTTCCCCTCCTCTCTCCATTTCTCTCTGTCCTATCCAACTACAATAACATCAACTACAACAATAAAACAACAAGGGCAACAAAAGGGAATAAATAAATAAATAATAAAAATAAAAATAATAAAAATTAAAATAAATAAAAATTTAGAAAGAAAGGAAAAAAGAAAACTTGATTAAATTTTATCACCCTTTCTAGCAAACTAGGGCCCATCTGGGGATATAGCAGGCCCTGTTTGAGTTTCTGCCTGGAAAAGTTCAGGTATGTGGGGCTGACTAGTGACTCACCTAGTTGAGTGCATATATTGCAACGCACAAGGACCCTGGTTCAAGCCCCTACCACTTTTCTGCAGGAAGGAAGCTTCACAAGTAGTGAAGCAAGTCTGCAGGTGTCTTTCTTTCTCCCTATTCCTCTTTACCTTTCAATTTCTCTCTGTCTCTATCCAAATAAATAAATAAGTAAATTGTAGAAAAATTAGAAGACTAAGGAGGAGGAGGAGTATGTAGAGGAGGAGGAGAAGCAATGTCAGGAATTCCAAAAGAATATACTGTTTGTCCCCCTAATGCTGGAATTATAGGGTCCTAGCCTCCCTTTCTAAGAACATTTCCTCAAAGGATATATGAATATAAATCCTCCCTCTGTCCCGTCCTTCCTGTCTTTCCTTCTCCTTCTCCTTCTCCTTCTCCTTCTCCTTCTTCTTCTTCTTCTTCTTCTTCTTTTTATGTGATGATGTGAAACCACTGAGCAAATTCCTGGGCCCATTTTTCATTGGGTAGTTTTCTGAGAAGGAGTGGCAGACTGATGTGGTCCGAGAGTTGGTGCAGTGATGGAGCTTTGGACTCTCAAGCATGAGGTCCTGAGTTCGATCCTCGGAAGCACATGTGCCAGAGTGATGTCTGGTTCTTACTCTCTCCTCCTATCTTTCTCATTAATAAATAAATAAATAAATAAATAAAATCTTTAAAAAAAAAAAGAGTGGCAGACAAGACAAGTGGGAGATACCACAGCACCATATCACCACAGAAATCCCCCTAGTGGCATGTATAGTACTTTCATATGTTACTGGTGCTTGAATCCAGGGCCTCACACACAGTAGGATGCTAATCTCCAGCCCCCTCTTCTGTCTCTTTGAGATGTAGTCACACCTCCTACAACTCAAGAGTACCTTTCACAGTGACCTGAAAGCTATTCTTTTGGGAAGCCAGGTGGTGGTGGTGCACCTGTTTGAGTGTACATGTTACAATGAACAAGGACCCAGATTCAAGCCTCTGATCCCTACCTGCAGGAGGGAAGCTTCACAAGTGGTAAAGCTGGTCTGCAGATGTCTCTCTATCTCTCAGATTCTCTATCTCCATATTCCCTCTGAACTCCTCTTTGTCTCTATCCAAACTAAATAAATAAATAAATAAACAATATTATTTTTTAAAAAGAAAGTTATTCTTTTGAACTGTAACCATCAGGAAGAATAAAGACCCTGTCTTTCAGTCTCCGGGAAGAAAAAAATCCTAACTTTGGAGAACTGCAAGCTAGCAGACACAGCTGCCAAATTAGTTGTGTAGTGACCAACCCTTTGTTGTTTTTCACTTCCCAGACTGTATCTGAGCCTCTGCTCACTCCCTATCTCCTCTTTAAATGTCCAGTCACCTCTGAGCAAAAATGAATGGATCTCAGCTTTTATCACTTATGTCAATGGTTAGTGGATAAAATCTATTTCAGTGCTCCTATTGATGTTCAGGTTTGTTCATCTCTGAAATTTTTTAAAGAATTTATTTATTTATTCATGAGAAAGATAGGAGGAAAGAGAGAAAGAACCAGACATCACTCTGGTACATGTGCTGCCGAGGATTGAACTCAAGACCTCATGGTTGAGAATCTAGTAATTTATCCACTGTGTCACCTCCCAGACCTCCATCTCTGACATTATGATCACTAAAAATCACTTAAATCAGAAGTCAAAGGCAATTGTAAAGGAAGATAAAACAAAACACCTAGAAGTAGAGGTGCTCACAAAGATTAGCAGATCTCTGTCAACATACAGTCGGGTCGTACCGTACCAATAAATCTATTGCAACTTGAAAATAAATTTAGGTAAGCACACATGGTGTGAAGCACAGGGACTGCACAAGGATCCAGGTTCCGGCTCTGGCACTCCACCTGCTGGGGAATCACTTCCCAGTGGGGGAGAAGTGAAAGGAGCAAGAAGATAAGAGGGTTCTGAACTCCAGCTTCATCAGGACCCGGGAAAGAGGAAGAAAAAGGGAAGAACATTTGGATGTAATAATAAAGTCATGAGTGGCTTAGAGGGGAAAAGATGACTGGATCTGGAAGAAAAAAGGGGCAATTATATACAAATGTAGACAGATAGCTGTAGAGATGATAGTTAACCCATGTCTGCAACCTTGGGAGAACTGCAATGGTTTGCAAGGGAGGGATTGGGGATTCAGAACTCTGGTGGTGGGAACAGGATGGAATTATACAGATCCCTGTTGAAATGTAATTTTTTAAATCAATATTAAATACATAATAAAAGATTATGAAAACCTAAAAAAATTTTTTAAAAAAGAAAGATGTTTCTCAGCTTCTAGCCTGGCAAATCTAAACCACTCACAAGTAAGCAGCAGAACAGAAGACAGTATCCAAGGGCCATCTGAAATAGTGACTGGGTCACTAATAATCCCAGGACAAAGTTAGAAATTGTTACCTAAGCACAGGACTGTTACAAAGATGTTTGATATCAAGGCTTGGGCTGAATTTGTTGTGTGGAACGGGCTGTAAAATAACAAGTTATTGGAAGTCCTGCGGTAGCACAGTGGGTTAAGCACACGTGGCACAAAGCACAAGTACTGGCATAAGGATCCCTATTCGAGCCCCCGCTCCCTACCTGCAGGGGAGTCACTTCACAGGCAGTGAAGCAGGTCTGCAGGTGTCTGTTGGTGTGCTTCTAAATTCTGCTTCTAAGACCCCTTCTGTTGCATTGCTTGACGTTGTGGTCTATTTACATACTCATTGTTTTCATTGGTTTAATCCCCACTGGTTCAAGCTATTTTCCTTCTCCCCACCCCCTATCCTATGTACTTCCTCTTCCTGACACTTCTGCCTCAGGAGATATAAAAGACAGGGCTTTCTAATGAAGAGAGATTAGAAGAGATTAGATTGTTGAACTGCATCCCCGCTCGTCAATAAAGATTGAACTGCGTTCCCAGCTCAGCCATGAGTCCCTGGTCATCTGTCTCCAGCCTGTGAAGCTAGGCCGGCAGGTGACTATCTTTCTCTCCCCCTCTCTGTCTTCCCCTCCTCTTTCCATTTCTCTCTGTCCTATCCAACAACGACATCAACAGTAATAACTACAACAACAATAAAAAAAAAACAAGGCCAACAAAAAGGAAATAAATAAATAAATATTAAAAATCTTAAAAATTTAAAAATCTTAAAAAAAAAAAAAGACAAGTTATTTTGGCCCTTAATTAATTGTTTCTAGCAAGTACTGGACTGCTTTGAAAGTCTGCAAAGATGATTGAGACCAGGGACAAGCAGCGAAAGAAGAAGCAAAAAGTAAAGAAAACATTGCACAAGCTAAACAACCGAAAAGGGATTGAAGGAGGGCAGGACAGAGGTGCACAGGGTTAAGCACACATATTATTAAGCTCATGTACCCAGGTTTGAGGCCCCACTCCTCATCTGCAGCAGTCCGCTTCAAGAGTGGTGAACCAGGTCTGCAAGTCTCTCTCCTCTCTCTTTGCCTTTCTCAAGTTCTTTTTTTAAATTATTATCATTGTAGTTATTATTGTTGTTATTGATGTTGTCGTCGTTGGATAGGACAGAGAGAAATGGAGAGAGGAGGGGAAGACAGAGAGGGGGAGAAAAAGATAGACACCTGCAGACCTGCTTCACCACTTGTGAAGCAACTGCCCTGCAGGTGGGGAGCCAAGGGCTCAAATCCGGATCCTTATGCTGGTCCTTGAGCTTTGCTCCATGTGCACTTAACCTACTGCGCTACCGCCCGACTCCCCTCTCTCCATTTCTTTCTGTCCTATCCAATAAATGGGAAAAATGGCTGCCTGAAGTAGTAGATTCTTCGTGTTGGCACCGAGCCCCAACAATAATAGAACCGACTCTGCAACTATGGTAAAAAAAAAAAAAAAAAAGGGCCCAGGGAATTGGTAGGTAGCACAGCGGATTAAGCGCACGTGGCGCAAAGCACAAGGACCGGGAAGGATCCTGATTCAAGCCCCCGGATCCCCACCTGCAGGGGAGTCGCTTCACAGGTGGTGAAGCAGGTCTGCAGGTGTCAATCTTTCCCCCGTCTGTCTTCCCCTCCTGTCGATTTCTCTCTGTCCTATCCAATAACAACATCAATAAAACTACAACAATAAAATAACAAGGGCAACAAAAGGAAATAAATAAATATTTTTTAAGATAAAAATGGCCTAATAAGATCTCTTCTCTGGTGAGTTGGAAGGTAGTGCAGTGGGTTAAGCGCACGCGGTGCGAAGCGCAAGGACCAGAGGAAGGATCCCGGTTGGAGCCTCCAGCTCCCCCGCAGGGGAGTCGCTTCACAGGCAGTGAAGCAGGTCTGCAGGTGTCTATCTTTCTCTCTCCCTCTCTGTCTTCCCCTCCTCTCTCCATTTCTCTCTGTCCTATCTAACAACATCAACAACAGTAATAACTACAACAATAAAACAACAAGAGCAACAAAAGTGAATAAATATTTTAAAAAAGATTTCTTCTCTGGACTTTATGACAAAAGTATTATGTGATAAATGAATTCTGAACATATGGAAGAATTTTGTTAGTTCTGGTCTCATCTTGTAGCAACTTTTGGACTCCAGTGTAGAAGTCTGTTGGCAGTTCTTATAAACTGACACAGAGAGAGAGAGAGCCCTTACTCATGTGATGGCAGGCTCACCTTAGACAGCAAACCCGGCACATAGGTCTACCTTATAAACATCCAAGCCCCACCTTCACCTCCTTCTTAAACAATACCCACACCTGTTACCACTATTTCCTGTACAATAATTTCCAAGTGTGCCTAAGGAACATGTGTTTTGACGGGATGTAGTAGTGTCAATGTTCCCCTACTTACTTCCTTTCATTTCTGATGTGAACAGTTCCACTTTTCCACTTACTTTTTTATTAGTGATTTAATATTGATTTACAAAACAGTAATAAAAACAGGGGTATAATTCTATACAATTCCCACCTCCAGAGTTTTGTGTCTCATCCCCTCCATTGGTAACTTCCCTATTCTTTATCCCTCTGGACCAAAATTCTTCATGGGGTGCAGGAGGTAGAAGCCCTGGCTTCTGTAACTGCTTCTCTGCTGGACATGGGTGTTGGCAGGTGGATCTATAATGCCAACCTGTTTCTATCTTTCCCTAGTGGGGTAGGACTCTGAGGAGGTGGGGTTCCAGGATACATCGCTGTGAGATAATCTGTCCAGGGAAGTCAGGATGGAATTGTAGTAGCATTTGCAATTTGGTGGCTGCAAGCAGTAAGATAGAAAGCAGGACAAAATGTCTAATAGACAGTATCCAAAAAGTAAGGATAGAGAAAACAAAATTAGGAATCTTTGTGTGGGAAGAAGCTAGGAAGTCTATTTTAGGTATGTTCCACGAGGCCCATGATTTTAGGAATTTTAGCCTGAGCTTCATAGCTACCATGTAGATGGGCTATAAATATTGTCTGGGGAGATGGTGTCAGAGTTGAGAATGGGGCTAAAAAAGTTGACTTAGGGCAGATAGTAGTAGCTCCCAAACTTGAAGAAAGTATGTAAGTACAATCAACTGTTTACCTGATAGACTTGACTAGGGCCTATATATATTCATATTTAGCATATGAGCCTGTGTAACCTTTGAGTCCCTGTGGATTGAACCTGGGACTATATGGAGCCACAGGCATGAGAGTCTCTTTCCATAACGTTACACCCCCACTTACCATCTGCTTCTAACTCTGGTCTCTCTTTTCAGCCTTTCTTTTTTTTTTATTGGGGAATTAATTTTTTACATTCAACAGTAAATACAATAGTTTGTACATGCATAACATTCCCCAGATTCCCATTTAACAATACAACCCCCACTATGTCATTCATCATCTTTCATGGACCTGTATTCTCCCCATCCACCCACCCACCCCAGAGTCTTTTACTTTGGTGTAATATTCCAATTCCATTTCAGGTTCTACTTGTGTTTTCTTTTCTAATCTTGTTTTTCAACTTCGGCCTGAGAGTGAGATCATCCCATATTCATCCTTCAGTTTCTGACTTATTTCACTCAACATGATTTTTTCAAGGTCCATCCAAGATTTTTCAGCCTTTCTAGGGGGTCACCAAGAGGCATATAGTTTCCAGTTGACTATCAAAGTGTCTGACACTCCCTGAGTTACGTTATTACAACAGGAGTGGTAAACCTTTTTCTGTCAAGGGTCATTTCCCTATTTATAACAGCAGTCACAGGTTAAACAAAATTATCAACTTAAAAATTAACACTTAAAAAAATTTGCACTTAATGCCACCATGAAAAAAGTTCCCGGTGAACATTGCCATGGCAGGGCCAGACCGAGTGGTCTGTATTATAAGTGCTGTCACTGTTTTCTATATTCCTATCATGATTCTTCTTTTTTTTTTTTTAATTGTTGTAGTTATTATTATTGTTGTTGTCGTTGTTGGATAGGACAGAGAGAAATGGAGAGAGGAGGGGAAGACAGAGAGGAGAAGAGAAAGATAGACAACTGCAGATCTGCTTCACCGCCTGTGAAGTGACTCCCCTGCAGGTGGGGAGCCGGGGTTCGAACCGGGATCCTTATGCCGGTCCTTGTGCTTTGTGCCACCTGCGCTTAACCCGCTGCACTACAGCCCGACTCCCCATGATTCTTCTTTTAAAAAATATTTTATTTATCGGGAATCGGGCGGTAGCACAGCGGGTTAAGCGCACATGGCACAAAGCTCAAGGACTGATGTAAGGATCCCAGTTCAAGCCCCCAGCTCCCCACCTGCAGGGGAGTCGCTTCACAGGTGGTGAAGCAGTTCTGCAGATGATCTTTCTCTACCCCTCTCTGTCTTCCCCTCCTCTTTCCATTTCTCTCTGTCCTATCCAACAACGACTACAACAGTAAAACAACAAGGGCAACAAAAGGGAATAAATAAAAAATATTTTTAAATACTTTATTTATTTATTCATGAGAAAGATAGGAGAAAAGAAAGAACCAGACATCACTCTGGTACATGTGCTGCCAGGGATCAAACTTAGGACCTCATGTTTGAGAGTCTAATACTTTATTCATTGCACCACCTCCTGGATCACTCATTATTCTTTTAATAAACAAAAATATGTCATATACAACCCGCAGGGCAGGCATCCTCACACCTGTTTTAGAGTTAGAGTTAGCCACACTGTCATTCTGGAATGTCACAGGGAATATGTATTTTAGGATTATTTATTTGAGTAAAGCTTTAGCCACACTGTGACTTTCTCCATCAAGGAGGGAGAAGCCTCACTTCACTCTGTGAACAAACATCTCAATAACTGCACATCAATAGATAGCTAGCTGATGATGGGCCAGGAAGGCAACACAAAGGTTCTGCAAAAGACTTTCATGCCTGAGGTTCCAAGGTCCCAGCAAGTTCAGTCCCAAGCATTATGAACAAGAGCTGAGCAGTGTTCTGGGTTTTTCCTCTGTGTCTTTCTCTCTGTGCCCCTCCCCTGGCCCCCAGGCCCCCCTCCCCCACTCTCTCAAAATAAAATAAAATAACACTAAGGAGAGGGGGAGAGAGAGAAAGAGAGAGAGAGAGGGAGAATGCATACCGATGTTTCTAGGCTCACAACTCCATGGCAAAATCTTCTTGCCAGGCATCACAAATACCATTCCAACAACTTTTTAAAAAAATTGATATTTTTTTCTTTCTTTTTGTTGCCCTTATGGTTTTATTGTTGTAGTTATTGTTGTTGTTGTTATTGATGTTGTCATTGTTGGATAGGACAGAGAGAAATGGAGAGAGGAGGGGAAGACAGAGAGGAGGAGAGAAAGATAGACACCTGGAGACCTGCTTCACTGCCTGTGAAGCCACGCCCCTGCAGGTGGGGAGCTGGGGGCTCAACCCGGATCCTTCCCCAGGTCCTTGTGCTTTGCTCCACCTGTGCTTAACCTGCCGCTACTGCTTGACTCCCCATTCCAACAACTTAAACTTGTCTTAGAGGATTTGGCTGTTATGGGATAATTTTTGGCACATATTATACACTTCTGAATGAACTCTCAAATGGGGGGAAAAAAAGGCTTTTTAATGACCTGAATGATGGTCAACATAAATACTTATTTTGGATCAATGACTGGAGATTTAAAAAATAGGCATGTTCGGGGGCTGGGTGGTGGCACACCTGGTTGAGCACACATGTTACAGTGCACAAGGACCCAAATTCGAGGCCCCAGTCCCCACCTGCAGGGGGAATGCTTTGCAAGTGGTGAAGCAGTGTTGCAGGTGTCTCTCTATCACCCCCTTCCCTCTCTATCACCCCCTTCTCTCTCAGTTTCTGGCTGTCTCTATCCAGTAAATAAAATAAAGATAATAAAACAAATTTTAAAAAAATAGGCATGTTTGAAAATGGGATCTTGGGGCCAGGTGGTAGTGCATCTGGTTGAGCACATACGTTACAATGCTCAAGGACCTTGGTTCAAGCCCCCCGTCCCCACCTGCAGAGGGAAAGCTTTGCGAATGGTGAAGCAGTGTTGCAGGTGTCTTTCTGTCTCTCTCCCTCTCCATCATCCCCTTCCCTCTCAATTTCTGGGTGTCTCTATCCAGAAAATAAGTAAAGATAATATAAAAAAGATTTTTAAAGCAAAGAAAGAAAATGGCATCTTTATGACTCAGAAAAAGCCTCACTGATGATCATGGAAAACCAAGAGCTCTGCTCATGTGGATCACTGAGAAGCAGACACAAAGATAGGTTTTGATGTGCATGGAACATATAATGAGGAATGTCAGTGAGAGGTAAATGCAGAGGGGCCAGGGGTGGCACATCTGGTTGACTGCACATATTATAATGCACAAGGACCCAGGTTTGAGCCCCCTGATCCCCACCTGCAGGGGGAAAGCCTTGTGAGTGGTGAAGCAGGGCTTTAGGAGTCTCTCTATCTCTCTCCCTCTCTATCACTCCCTTCCATCTCAATTTCTGGCTATCTCTATCAAATAAATAAAGATAAAAATATTTGAGTACAAATGAAAAAAGAGATAAATGCAGAAAGAGAGAAAGGACATGGGGAAGTAAGGGAGAGGAATTGCATAGGTGTTTTAGAGTGTAAGCCAAGTGCTAGCATGCTAAACTGATGGAGAGCCCTGGAATCAAAGAGGATGGCTAACAGAAGTTGTTATCTCACAAGAACGGTGCACCTTAGAACTTGCACCATGCTCACTGGTGGGTGGGGAACAGCAGGAATGGAGATTGTGGACAGCCTAGGTAGCATGCAGGGCTGCAGGTAGGAGCTACTGTTCTTCCCAAAGGGGTTTTCTTGAGGGAGACCGGAGTCATCATGTCCAAAAGGACCACAAACTCCATTCATTTTGATGAAACTATAGAGTCAATGCTAAGTAGTTAATATTATCTTTTAAAAAAATCATTTATTTTCATGCATATTTGTTCATCAATTTGGTCGGTGTTATAAGTGCTGTTATAATTTCCTATATTCCTATGATGACTCATTTAATATGCAAAAATATTTTAAAATCCAAATAGAAAGACAAAAATTCGGTCTCTTCTCTGTGATTATTGGGCTTTGCCTTAACTTACCACTTTAATAGGTCACAAGCATTTAAATTGTTGTGAGTGTTAATGATGCAAATTTAAGCCAACAATCACACCCCTCCAAAGCAACCAATATTGTAGCTAGCAGGAACCTAATAAAGCAGCTAAGTGCTTCTCTTTGACAAGTATTCTCTTCCTGCTTTTTTTTTTTTTCATTTCAGATAGCATCTTTCATGCTACAGCACCTCTCCACTGTTGAACTTCCCCTGGTGTCATGAATGGTGTTCCTATATGGTGCCAGGTTCTTGAACCTAGGTGTTCACACATGGCAAAATGTGCAGTCTACCAGGTGACTACAACTGATCCTACAATTACTTTTCTGTTTGTTTATTCTTACCAGAGCACTTATCAGCTCTGGCTTATGGTGGTGCAGGGATGGAACCTGGGACTTTGGAGGTTCAGGCACGACAGTCTGTTTGTAGAACCATTATGCTGTCTATCTTTCATCCCAACCAATTTTCTTTATTCTGGTTTTATTTGATATACTTGGCTACTAAACCATGCTAAACAAAATTGGTATATGGCAGCGGACATACATTCTTTTCCTTTACTCAAGCAAGACACCTAGTGGCTTAGTCATAGAATGAATATCATTACTTACTTACTTTCCTGGTGGAAGAAATGTGATGTTATTGTCGATCACTACTTCCACAAAACTTTGTGTAGATTTGAGTTTTTCCCTATTTGAAAGAAATGTAATTTAAAAATATTAATTGGGGCCAGGTGGTGGCGCACCTGGTTGAGCACACATGTTACAATGCACAAGATTTGAGTCCCTGGTCCCCACCTGCAGGGGGAAAGCTTCACAAGTGGTGAAACAGTGCTGCAGGTGTCTGTCTCGCTTTCTCTCTATCCCACCCTTCCCTCTCGATTGCTGGCTGTCTCTATCCAATAAATAAAGGTAATAATTTTTTAAATAATATTAATCTATTACTGCTGTCTTTTTCTGTGGTCTGTTCTCATGTGTTTTTTTTTTAATTGAGTAAACATTTTCCTGGAATAATTACAGAATTTAATAAAAGAAAAATCACAACACCATCATTTCTCCTGTGGCATTTATCACTTTTTATTTCATTTTATGATTGCCACTGGAAATACTTTTGTTGATTAGAGAAACAAATGTTTAAAACGATGTGCTTGGCAGCCTAGGAGGTCATGTAGGGGTAAAATGTTGAGAGTCTCAAGTATGAGGTCGTGAGTTCAATCCCTGTTACTGTATGTGTCAGAGTGCTGCTCTGGTTCTCTCTCTCTCTCTCATAAATAAATCTTTTTTTTTAAACAATGTTCTTAGGTCAACAAAGTAGCATTCCTCCCACTCCCCTAATCATTTTTCCTTTTTTTTTTTAAATATTTATTTATTCCCTTTTTTTTTGCCCTTCTTCTTTTATTGTTGTAGTTATTGATGTCATTGTTGTTGGATAGGACAGAGAGAAATGGAGAGAGGAGGGGAAGACAGAGAGGGGGAGAGAAAGATAGACACCTGCAGGCCTACTTCACAACTCCCCTGCAGGTGGGGAGCCAGAGGCTAGAACCAGGATTCTTAGGCCGGTCCTTGAGCTTCACACCATATGTGCTTAACCCGCGGCGCTACCGCCCAACTCCCTCCCCTAATGACTTTTATCAAGTGTCCCAGTACCATACAACTATACCTATCATTAAACTGCCTATCTTTTGAAATCTGTTGTAATGCTCTCTAAATTAACCTGTTCTTAATTTTCTTTTTTTTAATACTTACTTTATTTACCTCATATGAGATAAAAGTTTCGTATGAAAGAAGTCAGAGGCCCATTCCAGTAAACGTGCCACCAGAACCAAAGAGGAATCTCAGGTACATGTTTTAGCAATTGAGCTATTCCCCAGCAGTCCTCAATTTTCTAAAAGAAAGCAAATACGTTAAAAAAAAAATCCAACTTCTCTCTCCCTCTCCCTCTATGGAGTCAACATCATAGGCAGAATTTGGGAAGAGTGCATGAAAAGGATATGAATATTCTACAGTTTTTAATGGCGATCACATATACTTCAAAACTCACAAAGATGACCTAGCCATTCATGCGGCTGCACTGTTCTTGTCAGCAGCTTTCCTTTGCATGTTCGCAACCAATAAACCAGCAGCACCTCATCCCCAAAGTGAGCCTCCTGGAGCTCGGCACAGGTGCCCCCACCCAGGAGCGCTTAGGACAACGTCACCTGCAAGGTAGCAGCGTCCTCTAGCGCCCAGCGGGGGAAGTCCCCCCAACCTGGGTCGCCAGTGGCTCGGGTTAATGTCCTGGCGCAGCTGCTGCTGTCAGTGCACCCACCAACGCGCCGCCAGGGCTCCGCCTCTCTCCCGACCCCTACCCTGCCCACCACTTTCTCGACCCCGCCCACCCTGGCCCAGCACTTCACTAGCATAGCCCCGCCCACCACTCGCTCGATCCCGCCCCTCAGTCGCCGGTCCCGCCCACCAGTGCTCGACCCCCGCCGTGGCCCCGCCCCTCACTCGCCCGGCCGCTTCCGCCACTCACCAAGCCCCGCCTACCACCCGATTGATCCCAGCGCCCTGGCCCCGCCCCAATTCTCCGGCCCCGCCCACCGCTTGCTCGGGCCCGCCTCCTCACGCGCAGCAGCGGCAGCATGGAGGGTGAGAGCACGTCGGCGGTACTGTCGGGCTTTGTGCTGGGTGCGCTAGCTTTCCAGCATCTAAGCACCGACTCGGACTCGGTGAGACGGGGCGGACCGGGGCGGCGGTGCCCCCTGCGGACGGCGGCCCTGCCCGCGCCTCTTCCTGCCTCTCTTCCCCGCGCCGGGCGGCTTCCGGGAGCGCACAGGCTGCCTTTGCGAGATGGGGTGCGCCCTGGGGCGCTCGCTTTCTTTTGAGACTGTAGTGGGAGAAAAAGCTTATTCGGGAATAGCGGACACTGGTTTTGTTTGCATTGGCATCGCATTTATTTTTAAAGCCTTCGCTAGTTCCCTTTCTTGTGCTTTCTGCTATGACTTATGTGTGTATAGGCCTATGTTCAAGTAGTAGCTAGCTTCTGCCTAGGTTCAGAAACCTTTGGATGAAGTTAAGTCTTTTTTTTTATATATATACATTCAGTGTGCAATTTCTAAAACTTGAAGGAAAAAATTAAAGCACTAGAGCTTTCATCCTAGCGTCTTAGAATGAGAGCTTCTTTTTTAAATATTTAATTTATTCCCTTTTGTTGTCCTTTTTTATAGTTCTGACATTTTATTAAGTTTTTATATTTATCAAGCCATGGATTTATAGGGAGTGGGTTCCAGCAGCTCTGGTTGCTTTCCATTGGTTCTCACAAAGTGTGCTTCTCTGGGTGGAGCAGGGTGGCACTTCAGTTGAACCCAAGTCCCCTTCTCTTTGGCTTCCTTTTTTTTCTGATCATTTTCCTTCAAACGTTTCAAGAAGCTGTCTCTGCTCTTAGAGTGCTTAATATGCTCAATACGAACATTAATTCTCTTGGCAAGAATCTTGCCCTTTTACTTCTTTGTTTACAACAATGCCAACAGCATGCTGGGTAACATTGTAGACTCTTTCAGTTTTGCCATGGTAACATCTGTGGGACATTCCTTTTTGAACAGCGCCCATTCCCTTTATAACTATAATACCACCTTTTTATTGTTTATTATTATTATTTTTTTAGATAGGACAGAGAGAAATGGAGAGAGGAGGGGAAGACAGAGAGGGGAAGAGAAAGACAGACACCTGCAGACCTGCTTCACCCACTGCGCAACCTCCCGACTCCCAATATCACCTTTCTTATAGATCCGCATATATGTGGCCAAAGGAACCGCATATATGTGGCGAAAGGAACAACTCCATGTTTTCTAAAAGACCTAGAGAACATATAGCGGGGTTCCTCTCCTCTTTCCCTCTGTGTTAGTCATTTTGGCGATTTACTGTGTGCAGTCTCCAGACGACCCCAGAGCACCGCCTCCGTAGCCACCAGGCTACAACCAAAGTTGATAGAACACGCCGGGCGCCTGGAGCCACGCAGGAACCGTACCTTTGTTGTTGTTGTAGTAGTAGTTACTATTGTCATAGTTGTTAGATAGAACTGAGAGAAATGGAGAGAGGAAGGGAAGACAGAGAGGGGAGAGAAAGACACCTGCAGACCTCCTTCACCACTTGTGAAGTGGCTCCCCTGCAGGTGGGGAGCCAGGGGCTGGAACCAGGATTCTTATGCCTGTCCTTGCATGTTGCGCCACGTGCACGTAACCCGCTGTGCTACCGCCCGACTTCCAGAATGAGAGCTTCTAACTTGCACATAGTTGGAGACTGCCACCAAAGCTAAATGCTGTGTCCATTTTCTTTTTAAAATTTCTTATTTGTTGTTGTAATTATTATTGTTGTTATTGATGCCCTCGTTGTTAGGGCAGAGAGAAATAGAGAGAGAAGACAGAGGGGGAGAGAAAGACACCTGCAGAAGACCTGCCTCACTGCATTTAAGTGACTCCCCTGCAGTTGGGGAGCCTGGGGCTGGAACCAGAATCCTTAGGCGGGTCCTTGGTGTTTTGCACCACTTGCACTTAACCCGCAGCGCTACCGCCCGACTCCGTCTTTCATTTTCTAACATAACATCTGGCCCAATCCATTTAAGATCAGAATTGATCTCTTTCATGTAGCTAATTTAGTTTTAGATGGAGACAGAATTTTAGGTAGAAGCAGTCAAGGAGAAGACAGCACTGGAGCTACAGCACTGGACGCCTGCTCCTGCATGTTATGCACGTTAACTAAGCTTGTAGGTTAACAACTAGCAAGTAGACAGTTATTTAAGATGTGTGTAACTGTGGAAATTATTTTTTGGATTATCTTAGTGTATCCATAAAACAGAATGGCTTCTTAAATTCTCTTGATCTTAAGGGACTAGCTTTTGGAAAATATCAGTGTCAGATCCTTTTTTAATTTAATTTTTTGTTGGTTTTTTAAAAAATATTTATTCCCTTTTGTTGCCCTTTGTGTTTTATTGTTGTGGTTATTATTGTTGTTATTGATGTCATTGTTGTTGCATAGGACAGAGAGAAATGGAGAGGAGAGGAAGACAGAGGGTGGAGAGAAAGACACCTGTAGACCTGCTTCACCATTTGTGAATTGACTCCCCTGTATGTGGGGAGCCTCGGGCTCGAACAATTATCATCTTTTTAAATTGTAGACTAGTACTCCATTGAATATATATCTTGTAACTTTTTTATCTAGTCATCTGTGAATGGTCATTTATCTGCTTCCATTCCATGGCTATTGTGAATAATACAGCTATGTTCCCTCAAATTAGTGTTTTCATGTCCTTTTTATTTATGCCTAGGAGTGGATCATAAGGTAATTCCAGTTTTATTTAAAATACTGTTTCCCATAAGGACTACAGTTAGTTTGTACTGATAACAACAGTGTGTCAGAGTTCTTTTTTCTCCACATCACACTTGGCATTTCCTTTTTTTGTTTATGTAGGCCCAGGTGTGGCGTGGAGTCTCAACATAGTTTTAATTTACATTTCTATAATGATAAGAGGGATTTGTTTACATATGTATATGGGCTATTTTTTTAATACAATCTATTTAGATCTCTGGCCCACTTTTAGTAAGTTGTTTTTGTTAACTGAGCTGTATGATTTCTGTATAGATGCTTGATATCAATACCCCATCGATGTATGATGTGCAAATGTCTTTTCCCAATTACTGGGTTGTCTTATCCTGGATGTTTTTAATGTGTAGAAGCTTTTCAGTTTGATGCAGTCCCATTTATTTAACCCTTCTGCACACACATCTTTGATGTTTCATTTATATTTTCTTTTGTGGATGGTATAGTTTAAGGTCTAATACCCAGGTGTTTGACCCATTTTGGTGTATGGTGTTAAGTGGTTGTCTAGTTCCATTTTTCCTTTTGCACCTGATTTTATTTTATGTGCTCCCAATACATTATAAAATAAAATACTTGGGAAATGGAGATAGCAAAATCGTTCACTTGGACAGTGTGCTGCTTTGTCATGCATGTGAGCAAGGCCCAGACCCCACCACACTGAAGGAAGCTTTAGTGTTGTGCTCCTCTCTCTGGCTCTCTCTTTCTCTGAAAGAAAAAAAAATCTTGGAAAATGGTGTTTAAGTGACTGAATGGCTATTTTATCACTGTATTTAAAAAAAATATTTATATTTTCCCTTTTTGTTGCCCTTGTTGTTTTATATTATAGTTATTATTGTTGTTGATGTCGTTAGATAGGACAGAGAGAAATGGAGAAAGGAGGGAAGACAGAGGGGGAGAGAAAGGGAGACACCAGCAGACCTGCTTCACCGCCTGTGAAGCGACTTCCCTGCAGGTGGGGAGCTGGGATCCTTACACCGGTCCTTGGTGCTTTGCGCCATGTGCGCTTAACCCACTTTGCTACCACCGACTTCCTATCACTGTATTTCATATGCTGCTTATTTCTGTTTTCCATAGGAAGGTTTTCTCCTTGGGGAAGTGAAAGGTGAAGCCAAGAATAGTATAACTGATTCGCAAATGGATGATATTGAAGTTATTTATACAATTGGTGAGTCAGTTATTTCTTTGTGTCTTCTATTTTTAATAGCTTATGCTAAAATAGGTCAGCATAAATTTCAGCTGTTAAAACATTTGCTAAGTGTGAAAGTCTTAAAAATAATAAGCCATGACTTATTTACCAAGCTATGACTTCTATTTTTGGTACTACAAAATAGTATTAAAAAGGTAGGGAAGACAGCATATTGGTTCTGCAAAAGACTTTCATGTCTGAGGCTCTGAAGGTCCTAGGTTCAATCCCCAGCACTACCATAAACCAGAGCTGAGCAGTATTCTGGTGAGAGGAAAAAACAAAAAAAAACACACAATATTAAAATTAACATTTTATAGATCATATATATATATTAATTTATTTAAAATATTTTATTTATGAGAAAGATAAGAGGAGAGAAAGAACCAGACATCAGTCTGGTACATGTGCTTCTGGGGATTAAACTTGGGACTTCATGCTTGAGAGTCCAATGCTTTAGCCACTATACCACCTCCCAGACCATTATAGACTATATATATTTGTGCCTTTGAGTGTATTCTGAAAGTTAACTTTCTAGAAGTAGGAAATCTTACCTTGAGGACTGCTTCTTGGAAAAGTCCTATCTTAGATTCTTCAACCTTATATTCCAACATCTAAGTCCTTATATTCCAACATTTGAGTCCCCATGTTCTTACCAACAGGAGGTACCATCAAGTCTTTTAGTATTTGCCAATTAGCTACATTTCTATTGGGCTATTTTGCCTTTTATTTCCATTTTTTAAATTTCTCTGTTGGGGATTAATAGTCTACAGTTGACAGTAAAATACAGCAGTTTGTACATATGTAACATTTCACAGTTTTCCACATAACATTTCAACCCCCACTAGGTCCTCTTTCACCATCACGTTTCAGGACCAAAACCCTTCCTCCACCCCAGTCTTTTATTTTGGTGCAATATATTTTGCCTTTTCCTATTGATTTTTTAATACTACAACTGAAGGTAATTAAACTTTTACTCTATATGTGTTTATACAGTATGTAACTTTAATTTGTTAATGTCTTTTCCTGTTTTGACAGGTATTTTTTACAAGTTTTATTTTTTAATACATTTTTTTTTAAATGAGAGAGAGATATATAAAGACAGAAATACCAGGGCACTTATCAGCTCTGTCTTTATGATGATGCTAGGGACAGAGCTTGGGACTTCAGAGCCTCACGCACATAACCTTTTGCATAATCAGTGCTATCTTCCCCAGCCCTGACAAACTTTTTAAACAAGCCCTTAGGACTTTATTTCCTAATTGGAATTGGCATACTGCCCAAAGTTATCTAACATATTTGGAGGAATTTAATTATGCAGCCATTTATTGAGCAACTAACTATTGTGCTAGGAACCATGCTGAGTTTTAAGGTATTAGGTAGGTGCTATAGATATTTATTTACTCAAATTTATTTGAAATTTTTGGGTTACTTTAAAAGCAGGTAAAACCTCAGTTCTGACAAAGTAATACATTGCTTTAACAAGATATTTATCATATTTGATAATTCCCCTTGTCTGTCATAGAGTTTAACATGTTTTGGTGGATGTCATTTCTTTAAAGGTTCGTTTCACCAGATAGAGAAGATCAAGGAAATCACACAGTGGTTGAAGCAAAAACACTTTTATGCCTGAGATAAATACAAAGAAAGAGTAGACAACCTTAGGGCCTCCTGCTTCAAGTTCAGTGCTCTGCACACTAACTACATCACCTCCTTAACTGTTTCCTAATCATATTGATAAGGGAAAAAAATTGTCAGGTGGGGGTAGATAGCATAATGGTTATGCAAAGAGACTCTCAAGCTCAGGGATTCAAAGTCCCAGATTCAGTCCTCCCACCACATAAACCAGAGCTGAGCAGTGCTCTGGTCAAAAACAAAACAAAACAAAACAAAACAAAAACAGCCATTATTGAATGAAACATTTGAGGCTTCTGTACACTATACAAACTGTCTCTTAAAGCTGAAAATTCTAAGAGCCTGTTAACTAATTTGAGGATTGGCTATCAGTTACAAACACAATACCTGTTCAGTATTTTGTTTTGATTTTTTTTCTCAGACAGGATCTATCCCAAAACAGAATACATTTGCTAGAAGAAAAATGTCTGGGGCCAGTTGGTGGCGCACGTTACAGTGCTCAAGGGCTCAGGTTCAAGCTCCCATCCCCACCTGCAGGGGAAAGCTTTGTGAGTGGTGAAGCAGGGCTGCAGGTGTCTCTGTCGCTGTCTCCTCTATTACCACCTTCCCTCTCAATTTCTGCCTGTCTCTCTCCAATAAAGATATTAAGAAAAAAAAAAGGCTTAAAAATCCCGGTTCGAGCCCCTGGCTCCCCACCTGTAGGGGTGTCGCTTCACAAGTGGTGAAGCAAGTCTGCAGGTGTCTTATCTTTTCCTCCCAGTCTGTCTTCCCCTCCTCTCTTGATTTTTCTCTGTCCTATCCAACAATAGCAATAACAACAATAACAGTAACAACAAGGGCAACAAAAATGGGAAAAATGGCCTCCAGGAGCAGTGCATTCGTAGTGCAGGCATGAGCCCCAGTGATAACCCTGGAGGCAAAAAACAAACAACAGAAAAAAAATTTTAAATATCTAATGAATTTTCACTTTTCCTGCATAGATGTCATATTTAAACTGACTAGAGAATAAAACTTATCTCTATTTATTATTGGATAGAGACAGAAATTGAGAGGGAAGAGGGAGACAGAGAAAACAGACAGAGACACCTGCAGCCCTGCTTCACTACTTGTGAAGCTATCCCTCTGCAGGTGGGGAACAGGGGCTTGAACCCAAGTCCTTACACACTAGTGTGTGTGCTTAACCAGAGTGTGTACCACTGTCTAGTGTGTGTGCTTAACCAGAGTGTGTACCACTTTTAAAAGATGACTTTTTTCCCCCTGTAGTTAACTTTGATAGATCCTTTATGAAACAACCACTTGGAATAACAAAAGAAAAACCCCTTTAGTAGCTATTTTCATCAATTGGGTAAAAAAAAAAAAAGCGGGGGGTTTCTACAAACTTTTAAAAACTGAATGAAAATAAATCAGTTTGAATTTATCTTTTGATATGTGGTCTCTATTTGGGTTTAAAACAATTTAGAAGGAATAGTGTTTGAGTTACAAATGAGACTTTCTGTCAAGTCTCACTACACCACCCACTTGGCTGGGCTACTTAATTTCTTACCTCATCTTTAAAATGGAAGGACTGATAACATCTGTCTCATTCTTAAGGTTAAATAATGTAAAATGCTTGAACATGGCATGTTCAAAACACATTATTCCAGTTATAATTAAGGTAATTGTGGCCAAAATTCTTCTTTTCCAGACATTCAGAAATACATTCCATGCTATCAGCTTTTTAGGTGAGTAGTTAAAGAACATGTCAGTGATCAGTGATCCATTGTAAAGATTCTTCTCTGCATGTAATTTGTTAAATTAACAACATATTTTAGTTATAGCTATACAAGGTGGTATTAACTAATAAGAGAATTTCCACCAAAAAAAAAAATTCACTAGTAACCCTAATAATTCTCTGCATTGATGATTGATGTCCTTACTTTAGCTGGTCTCCACTGCCTTCCCAGATGGATGCCAGTGTTCCTTGAGGATTGCTTTTCCTTCTCATACCCAGTTACTTCATTGCACAATATAAACTCAGCAAAGGAGTCAGGTGGTAGCGCAGCGGGTTAAGTGCAGGTGGCACAAAGCGCAAGGACTGGCGTAAGGATCCTGGTTCCAGCCCCCCGCTCCCCACCTGAAGGGGAGTCGCTTCACAAGCAGTGAAGCAGGTTTGCAGGTGTCTCTTTCTCTCCCCCTCTGTCTTCCCCTCCTCTCTCCATTTCTCTCTGTCCTACCCAACAACAACAGCATCAATAATAACTACAACAATAAAACAACAAGGGCAACAAAAGGGAATAAATAAATATTTAAAAAAATCTCTAGGGGCTGGGTGGTGGCACACCTGGTTGATTGCACATGTTACAGTGTGCAAGGACCCAGGTTTGAGTCCCTGGTCCCCACCTGCAGGGGGAAAGCTTTGCAAGTGGTGAAGCAGGGCTGCAGGTGTCTCTCTCTCTCACTCTCTCTCTATCTTCCTCTCCCCTCTCAATTTCTAGCTGTCTCTATCCAATATAATAAATACAGATAGTTAAAAAAAAATCTTTAAACTCAGCAGCACATCCTCCTTCCTCAGCAGCAGTCCTGTTGTTGCCATCAATGGTCCTTCTCTGGGCCCCAGAACTGGCAGAGTCGTACACAAAACAGTGTGTTCACCAAAGCTTAAAATAATTATCTTTTGACTCTTTACAGAAAAACTGCAAGAATTTCTGCTATATTTATTTTAGCACTTCATCTTATGGGCAAGTGGATATATGGATTTGTTCTTTTTTAAAAATTATCTTTATTTATTTATTGGATAGACAGACAGAAATTAAGAGGGAAGGGGGGGGAGATAGAATGGAAGAGACAAGAGAGTCACCTGCAGCACTGCTTCACCACTCATGAAGCTTTACCTCTGCAGGTAGGGACTGGGGACTTGAACCTGGGTCCTAGCGCATTATAACATGTACGTTCAACCAGGTGCACCACCACCTGGCCCCTATGGATTTGTTCTTAAGAAACTAAAAGTACAATTAAAGTCATTCGTGTTTTTAGTTTATTTGAAATGCCTTTGATTTTGGCTTTTACAGTTTTTACAATTCTTCTGGTGAAGTAAGTGAACAAGTTCTGAAGAAACTGTTATCAAGTGTCAAAAAGGTATTCCCCGATCTACCTTTTCTATTCTAGTACTATTTGTATTTTCAGCTCCTAATAAAACATGTACACCTTGGAAATCACATTTAAAGATTTGTCATCATTTTGCTCTTTAAAGCTAGTGACCAAAGACTTATACTTTCCAGAAATTCAGTGGGTTGCTAGGAAAGTAGAATAGCCATTGGTATTATCTTGTTCTTGTACATCTCTGGACTTGCTCTAATATGGATCTCTTTTTTCTATACTTTTCTTTTTAATTGATTAATTTTTTTATCAGAGCACTGCTCAACTCTGGCTGATCATGGTGCAGGGGATTGAACCTGGGACTTTGGAGCGTCAGTCATGAGAGTCTCTGCATAGCCATTATACTATCTACCCCCACCCTATACTTTTTTTTTTTACCAGAGCACTAGTCAGCTATGGCTTATGGTGGTGTGGGGAATTGAACCTGGGACTTCAGAGGCTCAGGCAAGAGAGTTTTTGCCTAGCCGTTATGTTACCTACCCCCCGCCCCCGGGCCCTTACTCCCTGTATTCTACCATACCCTTCCCAGTACCATTTATTCTAGGACTTAAATCTTCTATTAAGTTACATAGCTGCAGTAACTATTTTTAAAGCACTGGGACAATTTCCTATACTTCCCTATACAGACACCATAAAGAAAATCCATAGAAAGTTTTTTCCCCTTTAATCTGTAGAGTAAAATTGTAGTCCAGAAATTAGAAAGTAATTTAACTACAAGTCAGTTTGCTTATTTTACAAAAGAGAAAACATAAGGAAATGGGGCCAGGTGGTGGCACCCCTGGTTGAGTACACACATTACAGTGCAAGGACTAGGGTCCAAGTACCGCAGTCACCACCTGCAGGGGGGAAGCTTCACAAAGGGTGAAGTAGTGCTGTAGTTCTTTTTTTTTTTTTTTCCATATATATATATATATATTTTATTTATCCCCTTTTGTTGCCCTTGTTGTTTTATTGTTGTAGTTATTATTGTTGTTGTCGTCGTTGTTGGATAGGACAGAGAGAAACGGAGAGAGGAGGGGAAGACAGAGATAGGGAGAGAAAGACACCTGCAGACCTGCTTCACCGCCTGTGAAGCGACTCCCCTGCAGGTGGGGAGCCGGGGTTCGAACCGGGATCCGAACCGGGATCCTTATGCTGGTCCTTGTGCTTTGTGCCACCTGCGCTTAACCCGCTGCGCTACAGCCCGACTCCCCAGTTCTTTTTTTTTTTCTCTTTCCCTTTCCCTTCTTCCCTCTCAATTTCTCTGTCCCTATTCAAAACAAAAGAAAATCTTTTACTTACATATGCCCAGAACCTTACAAAATACTGAGAAAACTACTTTTTAAGGCTGTCAAACTTATTATGGTAAGACACTTAATAAATGTGACAAAGATGGTATACACTTTTTTTGTTTGTTTGTTTGTTTTACATTTTCTTTCAGGATGTGGTTGGTTGGTACAAATTCCGACGTCATTCAGACCAGATCATGACATTTAGAGAGAGACTGCTTCACAAAAACTTGCAGCAACATCTTTCAAGCCAGGAGCTTGTTTTTCTACTAGTAACACCAAGTATAGTAACAGAAAGCTGCTCGACTCATCGGTTGGAGCATGCCTTATATAAACCTCAGAAGGGGTAAGTGTTAGCCAGTCATCTGGTAACAGGAAAACGTGCCTAACATTCTTGTATTTTTTGCAGTTTGCTGAATAGTTTTGTGTATTGTTGCATTAGGTTGTCACAATAGTTCTCTGAAGTCAGTCTTATCACTTGGTCCTTAAATGAAGGCCTGATCAAGAAGTTAGAAGCCCAGTATGGAACAATGTTTTGTTTCCGATATTAAAGATTTACTAGTCTTTACTACAAAAAAAAAAAAAAGTCCTCTAGATACAGATAGCTGAAAGATAAATGTAGAATGCCGGGGCCCCCAACCTGCAGGGGGATCGCCTCATGGGAGATGAAGCAGGTCTACAGGTGTCTGTCTTTCTCTCCCCCTTTCTTCCTGTCCTCTCTGTTTCTCTGTCCTATCCAACAACAACCACAGTAATAACAACAATAATAACAACAATGATAAACAATAAGGGCAATAAAAGGGAAAAAATAGCCTCCAGGAGCAGTGGTAGTACAGGCACTGAGCCAATTTTTTTTTTCCTTTTTAAAAAATTTCTTTATTGGGGAATTAATGTTTTACATTCAACAGTAAATATAATAGTATCTACATGCATAACATTTCCTAGTTTTCCATATAACAATACAACCCCCACTAGGTCCTCTGCCAGCCTCTTTGGACCTGTATTCTCCTCCCCTCAACCCACCACAGAGTCTTTCACTTTGATACAATACGCCAATTCCATTTCAGGTTGTACTTGTATTTCCTTTCTGATTTTGTTTTTCAACTTCTGCCTGAGAGTGACATCATCCCATATTCAGCCTTCTGTTTCTGACTTATTTCACTTAACATATTCCCTTTTGTTGCCCTTGTTGTTTTATTGTTGTAGTTATTATTGTTGTTGTCATTGTTGGATAGGACAGAGAGAAATGGAGAGAGGAGGGGAAGACAGAGACGGGGAGAGAAAGATAGACACCTGCAGACCTGCTTCACCGCCTGTGAAGCGACTCCCCTGCAGGTGGGGAGCCGGGGTTCGAACCGGGATCCTTATCGGTCCTTGTGCTTTGCACCACCTGCGCTTAACCTGCTGCACTACAGCCTGACTCCGGAAGTCACCATTTTTTATAGCTGAGTAATATTCCATTGTTATATATATACTACAACTTGCTCAGCCACTCATCTGTTGTTGGACACCTGGGTTGCTTCCAGGTTTTGGCTATTACAAATTGTGCTGCCAAGAACATATGTGTACACAGATCTTTTTGGATGGGTGTATTGGGTTTCTTAGGATATATCCCCAGGAGAGGAATTACAGGATCATAGGGTAGGTCCATTGCTAGCCTTCTGAGAGTTCTCCCCACTGTTCTCCACAGAGGTTGGACCAATTTACATTCCCACCAACAGTGCAGGAGGGTTCCTTTGACCCCACAATCTGTCCAGCATTTGCTGCTGTTACCTTTTCTGATGTATGACATTCTCACAGGAGTGAAGTGGTATTTCATTGCTGTCTTTATTTGCATTTCTCTGACAATCAGAGACTTGGAGCATTTTTTCATGTGTTTCTCAGCCTTTTGGAGCTCTTCTGTGGTGAATATTCTGTCCATGTCCTCCCCCTATTTTTGGATGGGGTTATTCGTTGTCTTGTTAACCGAGCCAGTTCTTGATAATGCATCAAAATGAGCTCAAACTCCTCATGGGTTGTTCAAACATTTTCATGGAACATGGTAAGTAAAATAAGTGCCAACCGACACTTTTTCTTAAACTTGTATTTTATTTCTGCAGACTTTTTCACAGAATCCCTCTAGTGGTAGCCAACCTGGGTATGTCTGAACAACAGGGTTATAAAACCGTATCCAGCTCCTGTATGTCTGCTGGTTTTAGCAGAGCCGTGAAAACACACAGGTGAGATTCCTCAGCTGCTTCCCTGCTAGTTATTGTCGTTCACTTTTTAATACTTTGTTACACAACAGCATGATAAAAATGTAAGGAAGTATCACTCAAGTAAATGCCCTATTTTTTACTTTCTGTTTCTTTTTAGAATATGTCAGTTGAAAAGGAATGTTTCATATCTTCATATTTTAATATATTCTTGAATAAAATTAGCTAGCCTCAAAACAACTAGTCCAGGTTTTTGTTTCCTAAGGCAGCATATATTAAAATAGCATTATTAAAAAAAAAGAAACAAAAAAGATTTTAAAAAAATGAGACTTTAGGGAGTCGGGCAGTAGCACAGTGGGTTAAGCGCACGTGGCGCAAAGCACAAGGACTGGCATAAGGATTCCAGTTCGAGCCCCTGGCTCCCCACCTGCAGGAGCGGGAGTCGCTTCACAAGCGGTGAAGCAGGTCTGTAGGTATCTTTCTCTCCCCATCTCTGTCTTCCCCTCCTCTCTCTATTTCTCTCTGTCCTATCCAACAACGGCGACATCAACAATAACAGTAAAAAAAAGGTAACACAAAGGAAATAAATGCTTAATAAAAAGAGACTTTAGCCAACACACACGATAACATACAACTTTTTTGCTTTTGTTTAAGGAAATGTGAGAAATAACATTGATAATATAGGATACTTTTTACGAGAGTATAAAGTTTATGAAAATAAGGACTAGATTCTGTTTTTGTTTTCATAGTACATAGTGGCATATTTATGTAAATTGAAAGCCACATTTGATTGATTCTAAGTTGCACACATTTACGTTTGTCTTAAATTGGGGTGGATGTTTTACAAACCTTGTGCTATTAACATTTCTTTTCTTCATGGCATATAAAATGTTTCTCAGTAATGAATTAAATTCAACAAATATTTTTTAAATGCCAAGAAACCTTTCTTCCTCCTCCATAGCCTTTATTTTTTTACTTAACCTCTTTTCAAGCCTGGCAGTGGTACTTAGAAGTTAAAAAAAGTTTCTTGATGTAAAAAAAATGAACGAGGTTTTCCTGGTAGATTTTGACGTGTACATGTAGGCTTGTCAAAATTATTTTACAAAGCCTGTAAAAGAATCTTTCATCATTCCTCAGCTATATACAGGTCTTTTGGTTGTACAGGTATAGTAAGCTATCTATACTAGGTTTGTCTAAGGAAATGGTAATTTTTTTACAGCTCTGAATTTTTTAAGGAAGATGGATCTTTAAAGGAAGTACAAAAGATAAGTGAAATGTATGCATCTTTACAAGAGGAATTAAAAGTAAGTGATTATTTCAAACACTTAAAGACACTTCATATTATAATGCTCACAAACTTTTTGAGTATAGTCTGGCATTAAGTTTATAATTTCATATTAATCTGATTCAGTAACAAAGACATAAAAATGTCTCAGTGGCCTAAAAATAAACCAAAGTTAAGTCTTATTTACATAATAGCTCAGCTACAGCTCTGTTATAAACATCTTCATTTTAGGATCCAGGAGTGTATGTGTAAGACATTGTTCTTATGACAAGGGAAAAAAAGAGCAAGAGAGCTGGTAGAAATTCAGAATAGCTCTTAAAAGTTCTGCTCAGAAGTGGCATGCTATATCCATTCACATTTCATGGACTACTGCATGTTACAGAGAGATAGGCAGGAATTTGTAATCCTACTTTAGGATAAAAATGGAAGCAAGTATTTGGGAACAAAGCAATTAACCACAGTGCCAACTTCTATTGTATTTTATTATGTTAGTTTGGGTCCTTTGAGAATTAGGCATCAAGATGGGATTAGATATGCAGCGATTTATTGGGCCTGAGAAGAATCAAGGGGAGTAGAAACAAGCAGAGAGACTTACGTTGTTGATTCTGATGTCTGAGAAAGGAAGTAGAGAACAGAGGATGATGGGCTAGAAAGACCTTTAGATGACAAGGCCAGAAAATGCTTGGTCAGGAGGATGGGGGAGTGTGTGCAAAGCTGCACACTACAGGAGGGGACTTGGACTGTTGGTTGTATGTTCAGTCACTGGCAAGGGAAGCCTGGCCTAAACACCAAGTAGACTCAAAGGAGAGTAGCAAGGGCTGTCAGACAGCTGCTTTTTCCTCAAATGAGATCTGAACACTTTATATCCCATTTTATCCTCTTCAGAAAACTGCTCCTTTATTCAGAGTGAAGCCATATTTCCATGGCTACTGTTGTCATTGACACACCACAGCAAAAGAAACGGAGTTGATCTATTTTATTTATTTTAAATTTTTAAAATATTCTTTATTATTGGATAGAGACAGAGAAATTGAGAAGGAGAGGGGGAGATAAAAAGGGAGAGGAGACAACTATAACAATGCTTCACCACTCATAAAACTTTTCCCCTGCAGGTGTGGGGACCAGGGCTTGAACCTGGGTCCTTGCACACTGTAATGTATGCACTTAACTGGGTGCACTACCTCCTGGCCCGAGTTGATATATTTTAAACATCACTGTTATTATACATTATTGACAACACAGAATAGCCAGTGCACAGCTCTTGCATCTTCTGGTCAAGAAATTAGCTGTTTGCCAGCCACCTATATAATGCCTCTGTGTCAGCTAGGTTGCAAGTTGGTCAACAGGTGCTGGCAATAAACAGGCAAACACCCAAAGAAATATTCATTATTACTGCCGGGAGTTGGGTGGTAGCGCACCGGGTTAAGCTCACGTGGCACAAAGCTCAAGGACCGGAGTTAAGATCCCAGTTCGAGCCCCCGGCTCCCCACCTGCAGGGAAGTTGCTTCACAGGCGGTGAAGCAGGTCTGCAGGTGTCTATCTTTCTCTCCCTCTCTGTCTTCCCCATCTCTCTCCATTTCTCTCTGTACTATCCAAAAACAACGACATCAGTAACTACAACAATAAAACAACAAGGACAACAAAAGGGAATAAATATTTAAAAAAAATTTATTACTGCCACCCAGTTACTTAAAGTTATTTTTCTTTTATTTGGTATTATACAAATTAAGAAACACCATCTTCTAAGATTTTAATATAATCTCAAGATAAGTCACTGAGTCGATGTTAGGAATTCAAAGTGCTGATATGTAAGGTCAGCTTGCAAAAAGTAATTTTATAGCAATTCAAACCTTGAATATAGATCTTTCATAATGGCAAAACAAGTCGTTTTCCATTGTGTGCATGAGTCTTTCTCCCTCTCCCTCCCTTTCTCTCCCTCAAGATACCACAGCACTCAAGCTTCCCACAGCACGTAGGGCCCTCAAGAGACCACAGAACTCAAGCTTCCCATAGCACGTGGGGACCGAGCTCAGACCTGCTGACACACATAGCAAAGCAGTGCACTGTCCAACGGAGCTATTTTGCCAGCCTCACTTTCCTTTCTACTTACTGTCAGTTTCTTAATGTTAAATTCATACAGTAGCCATGTATCTCTTAAAAGTTTTTAAAAAATATTTATTTATTCCCTTTTGTTGCCCGTGTTTTATTGTTATAGTTATTATTGATGTCATTGTTGTTGGATAGGACAGAGAGAAATGGAGAGAGGAGGGGAAGACAGAGGGGGAGAGAAAGATAGACACCTGCAGATCTGCTTCACCGCCTGTGAAGTGACTCCCCTGCAGGTGGGGAGCTGGGGGCTCAAACCGCGAATCCTTATGCTGGTCCTTGTGCTTTGTGCCACATGTGCTTAACCCCCTGTACTACTGCCCAACTCCCAAAATAGTTCTTTTTTTTTAAATGACTTGATTTTTTTGACTTTCTGTGTTATTGAGGAAATAGCTGGTAAGATAAAGCTGTGTATAAATGGAAAGCTAACATGTCTGAAAAAGATTTTATAACTTAAATGGCACCGATAAAGTTCCTTCAGAAAATAGCAAAATAAACAATAGAAGCAAATATTTGACATTATGTACCTCACAGCACATTGCATTATTGGGGAGTTTAGACTGTAAGACACAACTTGGAGTTTCACTATGCCCTTCCATTATTTATTCTGCAGAGTATATGCAAAAAAGTAGAATATAGTGAGCAAGCAGTAGAGAAACTGCTGAAGGATGTAAACAGATTAAAACAAGAAATTAAAAGAAAACGAGCACAAAGTAAAACAGCACGTAAGTATAAAGTTTATACATCAATACAATCTATTTTTTTAATATATTTTCCCTTTTGTTGCCCTTGTTATGCTATTGTAGTTATTATTGATGTCGTCATTGGATAGGACAGAGAGAAATGGAGAAGAGGGGGAGACAGAGGGGGAGAGAAAGATAGACACCTGCAGACTTCCTTCACCGCCTGTGAAGCGACTCCCCTGCGGGTGGGGAGCCGGGGGCTCGAACAGGGATCCTTCTGCTGGTGCTTGACCTTTGCACCATGTGCACTTAACGCGCTGCGCTACCCCTGACTCCGTTCTTTTTTTTTTTTTTTTTTTCCTCCTTTTTTTTAACCACAGCACTGTTCAGTTCTGGTTTATGGTGGTGTGAGGGATTGAACCTAGGAATTTGGAACCTCGCACACAAGAGTCTCTTGGCTTAACCGTTACGCTATCTACCCCTGCCCTCTGTCAATACTTTTCCTACAAAGCAGTTTCACCAAATTTGAATTTTGGATGAAGTAGCTGAACTAATGAGTTTGTCCACCTTGGGATTGAAAGTAATTGTTTGATCAATGTTAAACAAAGAGCATGGTAGTTCACTGTTTTGTTCATGGTAAGGAATATAGCTTTAATTTTCTCCTCAGATATTCTGGAATATAATTTAGAATTATGTAATTTTTTTCACTTATAAGTCTCATGCCTGAGGCTTTGAAGTCCCATTCAGTCCCCCACACCACAAGCCACAGCTGAGCAGTGCTCTGGTTAAAAAAATAATAATGATAAAGATTGCCATATTTGATTTAACGGATAGTTATAAAAAATTCTTTAAAAAGTATTTTATGTTAAACTGCTTTTTTGTTTAGGAGAGAAGAATGTACAAAAAGACTCTCAGGAGAATGTTTTGCTTTGTCAAGCTTTACGGACTTTTTATCCAGATTGTGAATTTCTTCATTCAAGTGTTATATCCTTGACAGATAGACACATTTCTAAATCTACTTGTAACACCAAGCATGAACTCAGTATGGTCGACAGCCTAACCTTAATGGTAGAGTACAGTGACATTCCTGAACCTAGTCCAGCTAAAATGAGCGCACTTCAAGAGACTAAGTGCAGAGCTCTCGACCCAGCTAACGAGTGGCAATTCAAGAGGGCGCGGCTGTCAGAGACACCAAGCAAACTGTCTAAAACAGATACCAGTAGTGGTAACCAAGAGAAAGCATCCACAATAAGCAGCCCGGAAACAGATGAAGAGATTGAGAAAATGAAAGGTTCTGGTGAATATCCAAAGTCTCCTACATTTTGATCCTTTATATGGCCAAAGAGGCTGGAGGGTAAAACCAAACATTTCTGTTCCGCTATTTGCAGATATTGATACACAGATAAACTCTTGCATGTTTTAAGAAATACCTTTAAAAAGTCAGATGATTTTATTGTAAATCTTTTTTTCTTTTGTTTCTTTGAAAACTTGAATAGCTTTTCTTTTAATTGTACAGAATTGAAAAAGAAACTGGTCTTCTTTTTTTTTTTTATAAATCTCAGTTTGAATGCTTTCATTAATAAAGCTGGTAGTTTTAATTATAGTACATGTGTAGTGCAGCAGGTACAGTAATCTCTTCCTATTTCAGACTCCTCTACACACAGTTGAGTGAATCCAAAATCTGAGTGCAGTGCAAGTCTGGTAATGAACTTTATTTGAGACCAACAGCTGATCAACTAGCTGCAAAGGTTATAGTGGGATTTGGAAATGACATACAGATACTACTTATAAGTGTCTATCACAGAGATTTAAGTTTTAATGTAAAAAAGATGTATATGTTCATTTGTTAGCCTTTTTGTGGTAGGGCCAAGAAGCTTTGTGCAACAAGTCCAGTGAATGGAGTTCTTATGTAAATCGCTCTTATTACTTAATCTTTACAATTCCCAGTTTGTTTCTGTAAAGAATCCAAAAGGGGGGGCAGGTGGTAGCGCAGCGGGTTAAGCACACATGGTGCAAAGCTCAAGGACCAGCTTAAGGATCCCAATTTGAGCCCCTGGCTCCCCACCTGCAGGGAACTCACTTCACAAGTGGTGAAGCAGGTCTGCAGGTGTTTATCTTTCTATCCCTCTATCTTCCCCTCCTCTCTCCATTTCTTTCTGTCCTATCCAACAACAGTAATGACAACAATAATAATAATAACAACAAGGGCAACAACATGGGAAAAATGGCATCCAGGAACACTGGATTTGTACGGAGCCCAAGCATAACTCTGGAGGAAAAAAAAAAAGGAAGAGAGAAAAGAAAGGCTGAGGAGCTAACACAGTTATTTATGTAACAAACTTTCATGCCTGAGGCTCAGAGGTCTCAGTGCAATCCCCAGCACCACCACAGGCCAGAGGTGAGGTGCTCTGATAAAAAAAGAGGAGAAAAACACTAAAGGGGATGGGGAAACAGCACAATGGTTAGTCAACATCCCTATTGAGCAGTGCTCTGGCAATAAAAAAGAATAATGAAAGAAGGTATCTTAAGTGGGAAAAAAATGGTGATCAGGAGTGGTGATGTCATGTAGGCACCAGACACCAGCAGTAAATATGGCACAAAGTATTTAGCTCATTTGTATATATTTTGTACTATGACTCATCTCCTTTGAAGACAGCAATGCTGAACTCAGTCATCGAAGCTTGTTGGGGTCAGTACACAGCTGCGCTTCTATTTTTTTTTAAGTATTCCCTTTTGTTGCCCCTGTTTTATTGTTGTAGTTATTATTGTCATTGTTGTTAGGTAGGACAGAGAAAAATTGAGAAAGTAGGGGAAGACAAAGAAGAGAGAGATATGAAGCACCTGTGAAGCAACTCCCCTGCAGGTGGGGAGCCGGGGGCTCGAACCAGGATCCTTACACCAGTCCTTGTGCTTTACTTTGCACCACCTGCACTTAATCTACTGCTACCACCCGATTCCCTGCACATCTATTTTTTAAAACCATTTTAGTTGATTGAACAGAGAAACTGAGTGGGGGGGGGGGAAGGTAGAGAGAACAGAGTTCTCTCAGTTGTGAAGCTTTTGCCCTGCAGGTGAGGACTGGAGGTTTGAACCTGGGTCCTTGTGCATGGTGGTACATGCACTTAACCAGCTGCACATCTATAACTGAGCTTGATGACCACCTTTTCAAGATACTCAAGGGGGGGGGCAGGTGGTGGCACACCTTGCACAATGTACAAGGACACAGGCTCAAGCCCTCAGTCTCCACCTACAGGGGGTAAGCTTCATGATCGATGAAACAGTGCTGGAAGTGTCTCTTTCTGTCTTCCCATTCCCTCTGTCTACCCAAAATAAATAAAATTGAAAAGGGGGTGGGGAACCACTATAGGTCACCCCTCAATTAGTCTCTAACTTTTTGTCTTTTGGCAGTTTGTATCACTACAGTCAACAGTAAGACATAATCCAGACATAAATGGTAGGTCCTGCGACACACTACTTCCCACCCCCCATGTAACATCTCCAACAAGGGAAGACCCCACTATCTTAACCAGGCAAGCATATTTATGCTGGCTGAAAAGCTTCCTGAGTAATTTCAAGGCTATACTCTACCACATGGAAACCATTCCACTTTCCTGGATCCATCTCTCTGAAATCCCATGTATAAGAAAGAAATAGGTCCTAAAGTAGATTTCCAACGTAAACCTTTATTCCATGTTTATCATCTCAATGTCAGTAATATATTTGGGGATGAGATACAAGGGACAATGTTATAGTTCCATTTCTAAATTCTTATGTAAAATGTGTCACATTTCAAATAACTTTTCACTAATACTCATTGTTAGGAAAAGATTCCTGAAATACATTAAAAAAATTTTTTTTAATTATCTTTATTTTTATTAGATAGAGACAGCCAGAAATTGAGAGGAATGGGGAGATAGGGAGAGACAGAGAAACACCTGCAGCCCTGCTTCACCACTTATGAAGCTTTCCCCCTGCAGGTGGGGACTGGGGGCTCGAACCTAGGTCCTTGCACACTGTAACGTGTGTGCTCAACCAGGTGTGCCACCACCCAGCCCCCTGAAATACGTTTTCCTCATAAGATCTCAAACTGTTCAGAGTTAAAAGCCAAGTAATTTAGTTTGATAAGATTTAGCATATCAATTCTTTACTCAAAGTTTACTAAATTTTAGACTTAGTATCAATATCATTTATTGTGAAAATAAGTTTATTGATGGTAACATAGTTTACTCTGGATATTTAATATCACAAACTTTAGGGTCTTTGAGATAGGCTGGATCCTTGTATGTAACAGGCATAAACCCTGTAAAGATAATAAAAAGTCTTCACAAAAGGTGAAACATTTTTGATTATCCCAACTCAGTATTTCAGATGTTCTTACCCATTATTTGAGCTCTCTTAATTGCTTTAGTGATTTCTCTTTGTTTCTTCCCACAAAGACCTATAAAAGAAAAGGCTTTATTACTCATAAAACATACCAACCCTGTAATTTTTTAAAATGTCTTACAATTGTCAACAAAGGGTTGGAAAGCCTGTTAAAGGCAGGCAGTTAAATATCTTGTACTTTACTGGACATACAACTCACAAAACAGCCAGAGACATTCAGTAAATAAATTATTTACAAAACCAAATGATATTATCTGATTTGGCCTATCGGTAATTCACTCCTAGTTTAAAGGCATGATTATACTAGTAGTATATCCCCAGGGCCAACAATATTTAAGCCCAAGTTTTCTACATGTCAGCAAATGGTTAACTGAGCCTATGAAAGGGTGCATAATTATGTCCTTTTGGTCTTTTAAGAAGTTACATTTTTCGGGGCTGGGTGGTGCATGTGGTTGAGCATACATGTTACAATATGCAAGGACCCAGGTTTGAGCCCTCAGCCCCCACCTGTAGGGGGAATTTGCTAGTGGGGAAGCAATGCAGGTGTCTGTTTCTCTTCCTCTCTGTATCCTCCTTGCCTCTCAATTTCTGGCTATCTCTATCCAATAAATGATAATTATATATATATATATATATATATATATATATATATATATATATATATCTACTTTTTTCAAACTACAGGTAGTGTTTTATAGTACTATAAACTATCCGTTTTCTTAAATAACACAAGTAGATTTATATAAATCTTATCAACACTTGAGTTGCTATAACGAAACAGAATACCTGTTATGTGCCGTCCATAAATGCGTCCAGTGAATGGAGAAACAAACTGCGACAAAAGCTGGTTTAAGTTTTGTTTGGAGAAAGAAAAGTATATTAATATATTTGTTGACCATTATTGTGTAAATTCCAACAGACTTTGTCACCTTCAAAACATGTAACGGTTAATTTCAGGAAAACTTCATTATTGATAAAATGACTGAACTATGTGCATATGCTACTAACCCATCATCTTGTTAAATAATGAGTTAGATCTAGTGTGTTGAAAAAAGTCTACAAGAGATCAGTGGGCACCTTTGAGTACTAAGGTTGTTTTTGTGGCTTTCCCATGTATTTCCTTTAAAAAAAATTACTTCATTTTATATTTTTATAGAGGATGAGACAGAGACACCTGTGAATCTTTCCTGCTGACAGTAGGAATGAGGGGCTTGAATCTGGGTCCTTGAGGATAGGAGCATGTGCATTCCACCAGGTATACCACCACCTGGTCCCTATAGATATTTTTCTAAAGTATACATACTTCAGGTACTAAGTATTTCAGTGTACAGATGAGGATTGCCAGTAAAAGTTTACTACAATGAATAGTTTTTATAAAGGGCTTTGTATGACTGATTATCTCTCTATTATAGAAAAAAAATACTGCTGGATGAATTTTAAAAGGAAAACTCTATTTGTAATGTTGGTTATTAGAGGGGAAAGAAAACTGGAAATAAATGCTCTAGAATCTCTAAGAAGCCTCTTTCAATTTCTCCTACATCTTTGATTCCCAACTCCAGAACAAAGACCTCTAAATTAAACCAATACCTATTCTTCTATCAATTCCCAATTATGGTTACCTTTTGAGATTAGCAATGGACTATATTTTTGTTACTGTGCTTCATTACTCACATTACACATACCTTTGTATATATCAATATTTTAAAAACTTTTAGTAAACTGTTATAAAATTGTGAACAGGGACCAGGTGGTGGCACACCTGGCTGAGTGCACATTACAGTGAGCAGGGACTCAGGTTCAAGCCCTTGGTCCTCACCTATAGGGGGAAGGCTTTGCAAGTGGTGAAGCCGTGTTGCAGGTATCTTTCTGTCTCTATCGCTCCTTCCCTCTTGATTTCTGACTGTCTCTATCCAATAAATAAATAAAAATAATAAAAATAAATTAAAAGAAAAAAAAGGAAAATTTTGAGCTACAAAGATGTACTTCACCAGAGAAGCTTTTCCTACACTATGCAATTTAGCTCCAGTCAACTACTATTGATAAGATCACTGGGGCAGAGGAAAATAAATACAACTAAAATCAGTGAGGCAGAACCCAGAGATGGCCACACTGTACCTTTACACAAAAGTACAAGCAGATTTAAATGAATGAAGTTGCTAAAGCAACTGCCTCTGCACCATACCGGTTACATAACAAACTGGATTCTCTTTAGAAAAGGCTGAAAAGGGAGCAAAATCCTGGAATCAAGTATCGTAAGTGAAGGAAAATCAGATCTCACCTGTACATTTTTATATTCTACATGTTTTCCACACAAGATACATTTTTTAAGAGGCTCCTTATAAGGATTTTCCATAGAAATGGGCTAGGAAGAGAGGGAAATAATGATACAGTTTAGTGCACTGATTTCTGAATTAAAGTTAAATGTTAAAATTACCATACTTGAAAGCTATCCAAAACACTAGTTGTATCTTACTGTAAAAAACAGTAAATGCAGACTTCCCTGGACAGACAACCCCACCAATGTGCCTTTGAGCTCCACTTCCCCAGAGCCCTCCCATACTAGGGAAAGAGAAAGACAGGTTGGGAGTATAGATAGACCTGTCAACACCAATGTTCGGCGGGGAAGTAATTACAGAAGCCAGACCTTCCACCTGCATCCCACAATGATCTTGGGTCCATACTCTCAGAGTGTTAAAGAATAGGAAAGCCAGGAGTCGGGCGGTGGCGCAGCGGGTTAAGCACATGTGGCACAAAGCAAAGCTCAAGGACAGGCGGAAGGATCCGGGTGAAGCAAGTCTCCAGGTGTCTATCTTTCTCTCCCCCTCCTCTCTCCATTTCTCTCTGTCCTATCCACCAACGACAACATCAACAACAATAATAACTACAAAATGTTAAAAACAAGGTCAACAAAAGGGAAAATAAATATAAAAAAAAGAATAGGAAAGCTATCAGGGAAAGGGATGGGATACGGAGGTCTGGTGGTGGGAATTGTGTGAAGTTGCACCCCTCTTATCCTATGGTTTTGTCAATGGTCCCTATTTATAAATAAAAAATTTAAAAAAAGTAAATGCAACAGTTTGGCTTATGAAAGAAAGTCCTTCAGAAAAAGACTCAGCATTATAAATATTTCTCTGTACACAATTTAATTTGATGACTGGGGAGACAGCATAATGGTTATGTAAAAGCCTTTTTAAAAAAATATTTATTCCCTTTTTTGCCCTTGTAGGATAGGACAGAGAGAAATGGAGAGAAGAGGGGAGACAGAGAGGGGGAGAGAAAGATAAGACATCTGCAGACCTGCTTCACCGCTTGTGAAAAGACTCTCCTGCAGGTGGGGAGCTGGGGGCTTGAACTGGGATCCTTATGCCTGCCAGTCCTTGCGCTTTGCGCCACCTGTGCTTAACCCACTACGCTACAGCCCAACTCCCTGCAAAAGACTTTCAAGCCTGAGGCTCTGAGGTCCCAGGTTCAATCCCCCAGCACCACCATAAGCCAGTATTGGGCAGTTTTCTGGTCAAAAAAAAAAAAAAATTAAGTAAACCTATAGCACAACAGGAATCATGTGTTTCTTAAATTAATATAGTCCTTAACCACATCCTCACTCCCCCCCCCCCCAATCAGATGTTTTGTCACTCTCTTATGTTGTAAGAAGGCAATGCCCTTTCTTGGTTTTTCCATCTTCACAACTACATTTGATCATATCACAGTCGATACCTACAATCAATATAGGCATTTACAATCTAGACTGTAAACAACCTAGAAATGGCTTTGAAGTCCTTGAACTATACAAATTTTCAGATGAATGCAACTGAATGTCTTTTTCTAGAAATCTGTAGTCTCAAGAGGGGTTTATGACCTAAAAAAAAAAGCTGCTCAATGATTTTCTTTACTCTTAAATTATTATTTATTCTTTTAGCCAAAGGGACTCATCTCCAGCTTATGGTGACAGCCAGGGATTGACCCTGGAATCTCACAAGCCTCAGGCATAAAAGTCTGTTACATAAACCAAAGTGCTATCTCCCAGCTCCTTAAACTTTGTTAATCCAGTTTATATTAAGGTTACAGAATGCTATACGAGCTAATGTTTTTGTGTGGTCTCTTTTTATTTTGATGTGGTCTAATTTGTATCAAATTATTCTCCCTACACCCTGATACCAAAAGCAGACAGGGACACAACCAAAAAAGAAAACTACAGACCAATATCTCTGATGAACATAGACGCGAAAATATTGAACAAAATTCTAGCCAACCGGATACAGCAGTATATCAAAAAGATTGTTCATCATGACCAATTGGGGTTTATCCCAGGCATGCAAGGTTGGGTTAATATATGTAAATCAATCAATGTGATCCACCACATCAACAAAAGCAAGACCAAAAACCACATGGTCATATCAATAGATGCAGAGAAAGCCTTTGACAAAATACAACATCCCTTTATGATCAAAACACTACAAAAAATGGGAATAGATGGAAAATTCCTGAAGATAGTGGAGTCTATATATAGCAAACCTACAGCCAACATCATACTCAATGGTGAAAAACTGGAAGCATTTCCACTCAGATCAGATACTAGACAGGGCTGCCCACTATCACCATTACTATTCAACATAGTGTTGGAAGTTCTTGCCATAGCAATCAGGCAGGAGCAAGGAATTAAAGGCATACAGATTGGAAGAGAAGAAGTCAAACTGTCCTTATTTGCAGATGACATGATAGTATACATGGAAAAACCTAAGGAATCCAGCAAGAAGCTTTTGGAAATCATCAGGCAATACAGTAATGTGTCAGGCTATAAAATTAACATTCAAAAGTCAGTGGCATTCCTCTATGCAAACACTAAGTTAGAAGAAATTGAAATCCAGAAATCAGTTCCTTTTTCTATAGCAACAAAAACAATAAAATATCTAGGAGTAAACCTAACCAAAGAAGTGAAAGACTTGTATACTGAAAATTATGAGTCACTACTCAAAGAAATTGAAAAAGACACAAAGAAGTGGAAAGATACTCCATGTTCATGGGTTGGAAGAATTAACATCATCAAAATGAATATATTACCCAGAGCCATCTACAAATTTAATGCTATCCCCATCAAGATCCCAAGCACATTTTTTAGGAGAATAGAACAAATGCTACAAATGTTTATCTGGAACCACAAAAGACCTAGAATTGCCAAAACAATCTTGAGAAAAAAGAACAGAACCGGAGGCATCACACTGCCAGATCTCAAACTGTATTATAGGGCCATTGTCATCAAAACTGCTTGGCACTGGAACATGAACAGACACACTGACCAGTGGAATAGAATTGAGAGCCCAGAAATGAGGCCCCACACATATGGACATCTAATCTTTGACAAAGGGGCCCAGGCTATTACATAGGGAAAGCAGAGTCTCTTCAACAAATGGTATTGGAAACAATGGGTTGAAACATGCAGAAGAACAAAACTGAATCACTCTATTTCACCAAATACAAAAGTAAATTCCAAGTGGATCAAGGACTTGGATGTTAGACCAGAAACTATCAGATACTTAGAGGAAAATATTGGCAGAACTTTTTTCCGCATAAATTTTAAAGACATTTTCAATGAAACAAATCCAATTACAAAGAAGACTAAGGCAAGTATAAACCTATGGGACTACATCAAATTAAAAAGCTTCTTCACAGCTAAAGAAACCACTACCCAAACCAAGAGACCCCTCACAGAATGGGAGAAGATCTTTACATGCCATACATCAAATAAGAGTTTAATAACCAACATATATAAAGAGCTTGCCAGACTCAACAACAAGACAACAAATAACCCCATCCAAAAATGGGGGGAGGACTTGGACAGAATATTCACCAAAGAGATCCAAAAGGCCAAGAAACACATGAAAAAATGCTCCAAGTCTCTGATTGTCAGAGAAATGCAAATCAAGACAACAATGAGATATCACTTCACTCCTGTGAGAATGTCATACATCAGAAAAGGTAACAGCAGCAAATGCTGGAGAGGGTGTGGGGTCAAAGGAACCCTCCTGCACTGCTGGTGGGAATGTCAACTGGTCCAACCTCTGTGGAGAACAGTCTGGAGAACTCTCAGAAGGCTAGAAATGGACCTACCCTATGACCCTGCAATCCCTCTCCTGGGGATATAGCCTAAGGAACCCAACACATCCATCCAAAAAGATCTGTGTACACATATGTTCTTGGCAGCACAGTTTGTAATAGCCAAAACCTGGAAGCAACCCAGGTGTCCAACAACAGATGAGTGGCTGAGCAAGTGGTGGTCTATATACACAATGGAATACTACTCAGCTGTAAAAAATGGTGACTTCACCGTTTTCAGCCGATCTTGGATGGACCTTGAAAAAATCATGTTGAGTGAAATAAGTCAGAAACAGAAGGATGAATATGGTATGATCTCACTCTCATGCAGAAGTTGAAAAACAAGATCAGAAAAGAAAACACAAGTAGAACCTGAAATGGAATTGGCATATTGCCCCCAAGTAAAAGACTCTGGGGTTGGTGGGTGGGGAGAATACAGGTCCATGAAGGATGATAAATGACATAGTGAGGGTTGTATTGTTAAATGGGAAACTGGGGAATGTTATGCATGTACAAACTATTGTAGTTACTGTTGAATGTAAAACATTAATTCCCCAATAAAGAAATAAATTTAAAAAAATTATTTTCCCTAGAGCAAGAAAACCTACACTGTCCAAATTCAATGCTAGTAACAAACCCATAAATATGTATCTACAGCTTGTTATAAAACTAATGTTGATCCCTCATTTATTAGATGGCTCTCTACTCCACGACTGGTGAATGGGACAAGAGAACTAAAAGCTGGAAGATAAAAATAAGTTTTGTAAAATCCCTTTCTTGGATTTTACAATGATTCCAGATCCCACCCACCAAAACTTTTTTTTTGTTTTGTTTTACATTTTTAAATTCCCAAAATGCATATTTTTAAATTTAAAATCTAAGAAGAAAAATGTGGTATACAGAAACCATGCTTGGGGAGTCGGGGAGCAGCGGGTTAAGCGCAGGTGGCGCAAAGCACAAGAACAGGTGTTAAGAATTCTAGTTTGAGCCTCCTGGCTCTCCACCGGCAGGGGAGTCGCTTCACAGGTAGTGAAGCAGGTCTGCAGGTGTCTATCTGTCTCTCCCCCTCTCTGTCTTCCCCTCCTCTCTCCATTTCTAACAACGATGACATCAGTAACAACAATAATAACTACAACAATAAAAAGGGCAACAAAAGGGAAAATAAATATAAACAAAATTAAAAAAAGAAAAATAAACCATGCTTCTTGTTAAGAAATCTAGGAAATCTGTTATTTCAAGTCACATAGGGACTATCAGGTGGCTCACCCTGTAAGACACAAGTTACTATGTACAGTGACCCAGGTTCAGGCCCTGGCCCACCACATGGGAGAGCCTGCTATGGAGGAAAGCTTCAGGAGCAGTGGAATGGCACTGCTGTGTTCCCCCATCTTCTATTTAAAAGGAGAAAAAGAAGAAAAAAAAATAGGTGCAGGGGACAGAGGAGTGGTGGAGGCACTGAGCCCCAGTAATAACCCTAGTGGCAGAAAAAAAAAAAGTCACTACTCGCCAGTGAGTTATAATTTTCAAACTCAATGTATTAATTATAACTTTCTTCTCTAAACAGTTAAAACAAGAATTTGTTGAGGGCGGGCGGGGTAGATATAGCATAATGGTTATAGAAAGAGACTCTCATGCCTGAGGCTCCAAGGTCCCAGGTTCAATCCCCCTCACCACCATAAGCCAGAGTTGAGCAGGGCTCTGATAAAAAAAAAATCTTACCAGGTCCTCACTGCTGGTTACCTGTCGATATTGCGAACAACTTTTCCACAGCACTGCAATTAAACAGAAAGAGCAACAAACCAACACTGTCAACTGGGTAGCTAAAAGAGATTTTTATGGAGGAAAGATGAATCAAGGGAAAAAAATTTAAAAAACTTTTCTGTTCACTAAACTTTGTGATTGCATAAAAACGCCTTTGGGTTTGAGGCATGGTTAGGATTTAAAGGGGTGTGCTTTCCAGGGATTTGGAAAATGCACATATTTAGCCACCCGTTCACCTCTCACCTGCTTTTTTTGACATTTATTTTTTCCTTCACTCCACCGATATGGTGATTAGAACGCAAATGCTAATGGTAGACAGGAGAGCGCTCCAGGACTGCAGATAGATAGCAGGGCTGCAAGTGCACAAGCACCCAGCACAGTCTGGAATTTGCTGCCCGCTGACTGAAATGTCTTTTCCTTCCCAAATCTTACCTACTCCCTGCCACCTCCCTCCCCCATCACCCTATGACTCTTCTTGTACATTTATCTTAAATAAACGACATCTCGTGCTACAGTAATGAAACTTGGTCTCCTAGAAGCTGGAGTCGAATCGCTCAAGGGGCGTCTCCTCCAGCCCCGCTAGAAGGAGTGAGGCGCACGACAATTACCCGCGTGAGTCCCGGGACCTGCGAGGCCCACAGCAGTCTTCCCAAAATGCGTCCACTCTTTCCTCCCTAGGGCACTGCAAAAAGCAGCCATAGCTGCCATGGTTCCTTCTGCTTCCGTTCTGCTGGTAGAAGCGTCCGCACAAATCCTTCCGGTGCTCTCCCCCGAACCGCCAGAGTAAGGTTCCGCTGATCAAAGGTACGAACTAGAGTGGAGTGAATAGAGGTTTCAATGGATCTGCGCGGCATTTCCCACGATTCCCTTTTCACACCGCTAACTGGGCGCTTATGATTGGACGAGAAAGAGGCGGGCTCTGACGTTGGTGCTGCTACTTCCGGTCGCGCCCTGACTATTAATTTGCTGTCCTTCCGGCAGGTGGATGGAGGGGTCTGCGTTTATAGCCCCAGCTGCTCTCCTCGCTCTGGTCGCCATCGCCCCCTTCCGCTGGGTGGTGGCGGCGAGGTTGCCGCGGTGACGTTCGCGCGGGCTTCTCGGCCCCGTCCATGGATGAAGGAGGTTCCCGCATCCGCCGGCGGGTGTCTGTCCGCAAGAGGACGCGCCCTGGTCTGGAGAGCGCATTCCCCGTTCCCGCCGCGGCGGAGCTCGGGCCAAGGGAGTCGGGGGAACCGCGGGAGCCCGAGAAGCTGGAGGAGGAGGAGGAGGAGCCGTGCGCCGGGGGCCGGCGGCGGAGGACCGCTGAGCTGCAGCCGCTGGAGGTACTGGCGCCCCGCAGCCCCAGCCCTCCGGGACCCTGGCCCGCCGCGGCCTCAACGTGGGCAGGTCCCTTCTGGGCGCAGCCGACCGGCGATCAAGAAGCTTTCTGCCTGCTCTTGCGCACGGCTGCTCGTTCTCACTCCTTTAAAAAAAAAAAACATACATTTATTAGCATTTATTTATTTATTTATTTATTTATTTATTTAAGTTTTTACCATAGCACTACTCAACTTCGGCTTATGGTGGTGCTCAGCAATGAGAGTCTCTGCATAACCACTATGTTATCTACCCCCTCCTCATTCTTGTTCTCTCCATGTTTTATTTAGTCATGAAAACAGACCACCCCCCCCCCCATACATAGGTTGTCACTTAGCAAATAAGTGGCGTGACTGGGACACAAGCCTAAGCTTGGTTGTTACTGCTGCCTGGTTTACTAATACCATTTCTTGCCGATCAACTACTTAAACCAGCTGACTTAACAGATAACAAACCCATATATGAAGACAAGCCTCCAGGTGCTGTGCTCATAATCACTTAATTGTCTCCAGATTTGCATTCTTTCTATTTGGTAGACAGGCTAGTCAGTGTGCAGACTCTTACTCAAACTTAATAGTCCTAAGAACAGAATCTCCCTGGAATGACCAGTAGTATACGCATGATTTTATTGCAAACCAATACCTGTAGGAGCCTGGAATGGGGTGGGAGGGTGGTACTACAGTTATGAAACTTTTCACTTTGTGAAATGGTAATATTCTCTGTTTTAGAGGCTGATTTACATTTAAATCTTTGGTCCATGTGTGACTAGTTATATACTTGATACAACCTTAGGCCAAAGCTTTAATTAATGAAGCTAGAATTGATCACAAACATTTTTTCTTTCCAGCATAATGACAGCGAGGAGGACATGTTTGGTGACAATGATAGCTTTGCGGAAAACTCTATTTTAGCCCAAGTTGATGATCTGGAACAAAAGTATATGCGAGTCTCTGAACACAGGGAAGATAGCACTGATGTCACCACTGAAAATGTCTGTTTAGAAAACGTGGAGTGTGACAGACTCAGCAATACTGCAGCAGGCGATTCAACTAAATTAAATGTGAATGGATATACAAAGAACCAGAGGAGGCTTAAAGCAGCCTCTCATGAACCAGAAGCTGATGTTTTGTATGACATACCTTCTTCACAGGTTTTATACTTTGAAAGCATGCAGAACTTTTCAGATAATTTGGGTGGTCAGACTAATAAAGATAGGAAATGGGACTCATCCTCTTGCAAGATGGTGAGTGAAGAATTGTCACATAGCATCAAACAACCCCAGGGAACTGATGAGTCTTCTTCTAAAGTCAGAAGTAGTTCAGATGTGAATAGGAGAAAAAGTCTTAAAGATTACCTAAAAAGTGCCATGACTGGAAATGCCAAGGCCCAAACACCAGTGCTTTCTAGGACTAAACAGCTCCAAGAAACTCTCCTAGCTGAAGAAATCAGCATGGCTAAGAAAACAATGGAGTCCTCATCAAATGACCTTGGTCCTTTTTATTCATTACCCAGCAGAGTGAGAGACCTTTATGCTCAGTTCAAGGGAATCGAACAATTATATGGTAATTTTTTTTTTTTTTTTTTTTTTTTTGCTGAGCTGAAAAAAAAGTGACATTCTTACCATAATATTAACATAAGGTCAACAGAAAGCAGATGATTTCCACGGCTATATTTTTTCAACTTATAAGTCAATCAAAACATTAATCCTCTCTAACATTTTATCTCTGCCTTATTCCCAAACCTCCGTCCTTACTTTCATGGTCATAGTTCACAAGCCCATTTCCTTGCTGTTTTCCATCTCTCAAATAATTTGCTATGCATTCCAACTCTGACTTTGTATTCTCATTTATGATTACTAGAGTATCTAAACTCAGTGATACTTCTGGTATCTTCCTAACTCCTAGTAGCTTACCTGATGCAACTGTATAAGCCCTTCTTGAAATACTAATTTCTGAACTTTCTTGACTCCTTTATTTTTTACCTCAGTTTTTATAGTTGATATTTCCTAGGCCGATTCTTCACTACCAGTATTGAAATGCCATTGGTACTCAAGATATCTAAAAAAATCAGTATTACCACTGATTAAAATTAAGTAACTTTGAAACAGCTGAGATTAAGTGCAAAGAGAAAGTTTTAATAGTAATAAGGGCATTTTGAAGCATTTTTCAAAAGTCCCAGGCTGTTGCATGTACTTGTGTATATATCATTTGAGTCAGAGGGCCAATAGGTAACATATTGGAAAAGCCTGTGAGCCAATCATAAGGTTTTGTTTGTTTGTTTTTTAATATTTTGTTCATATGATATAATATCACATGAAAAAGAGAATAAGCTCAGAGCACCTTTTTGGTTCATGTGGTGCCAGAGATAGGAACCAGGAACCTTAGACATGAATGTCCTGTACTCTACTAGCTAGCACTGTCACCCTCTTCCCTGCCATACTTTAAGTTTGGGGTTTGTTGTTGTTGTTGTTGTTTCCCCTCCTGTGTTTTTGTGGTTCTGGGGAATGGATTCAGGACTTCATGTATGTGTGTTGTCACTACTGAGTGGTGTAGGTCATTTGAGAAAGAGACACACCCACCCTGCTCCACCCTCCATGGAGTTCCCTGGTTTAGCCTGTGCTGTTCCCACCAAACTCGAACCCTGGACCTCATGTATAGGAAAGCATGCACTACCCCAGGTGAACTTCTTTCAGCCCAATTGTAAGTATTCCTGAAACTAAGTCAGTGTCTTATGAAACATGAGTTTCCACCTAAGGGAGAAGAAGATAATTAGGTTGGAGAAGTAGGACTACTGGAGACAAAGTCTAACATAAACTGCAGAAGTCTGATTTCAAGTTGTGAGGGCCACAATTAAGAGCTAGTGGTATGTATTGTCCTTGAAGTAGATTTTAATATTCTTCCATCTGCTGTTCTAGCAAAAGTGCTAGAAGTTCTTTGTTTCACCTGCTTCTGCTTGAATGAGTACCCTGAGAACAGAGTTTTAACTCATCTTTTTTTCTGCCTGGTACCTTTTCAACCATTGAGGAACTGACAGCTTAGTTATGAATTAGAATTCTGACCCTCTCATATAAACACAGGTTTAGATCTCTGAGCCTTACCTAGTGATCTATTAAAAAGAGCTGGTAATGCTAATGATAATAATTATCTTACGAGTAGATACTGTATCACAGACATGCCAAACTTAGACTTGGGTAGTGACTTTCAGTGATTATTTTGGTAACTTTTTTTTTTTAAGTTTAGCATCTGCTGATGCTTTAATAAGCTTCATCAAAACCTTCACAGGATCACCATTAACATAGTAATTGGAAACATGAAAAGCTCTTTGTGAACTTCATCAGGCCTCTGATTCTATAACAACTCCATAAGGGGCCTCTACTTCTGAAACATTTCGCCTCTGAGCAAAAGAACTAACCCAGCACTCAGGCAGGACTTCTCTGGTCAAGGCACAGGGATAGGCAGCACAGCAGGACAGTTAACACAGGAAACCTACAAGGAGAAATTGAAGAGTCCACAGGCTTTGGGGTCTCAGGCTTCCTGTCTCCTTTCAGTAACTTCTAATAAACTTAAGAAAACAACTTGTAATCTTTTTTTCTTCTTTCACTTGTAGGCCTGGCTTCATACATAATAAGATCAATTTAAATGGTAAATATCTGTGCTACTTTTTGTTGCACTAAAGCAGTGGTTCTCAAAATGCAGTTTCTGGACTGTAAACTTGTTTAAATCTGAATGTACAGACCCCACTTGAGGCCCACTGAACCGAAACATCTGGGGCTGGCACCTGGTAGTCTGTCTCAACAAATCTCTCTAAGGGAGTTAGAACCACTGAGCTGGAAAACCTCAACCTTTTATTGTTATTTTTGCCTTTTAATCATAAATTGTGCTTGATGTTTTTATGTGTAAATGCTGATGACTAAGTTTATTTTTTTTTTAGATGTGAAGATAAACGATACTCTAAAATTCTCATTATTTTGAATACTAACTTTAAAGATCTGAGTTGGGGGGGGGCAGGCGGTGGCACATCTGGTTAAGAGCATACATTATAGTGCACAGGGACCTAGGTTTAAGCCCCTTGATCCTCACTTGCAGGGGGAAAGCTTTACAAATGGTGAAGCAGGGCTGCAGGTGCCTCTCATCTTCTTCCCTCCTTATCTCGCCTCCCCTCCCTTCCTTATCTCTCCTCCCCTCTCAATTTTTCTGACTCTATCCCGTAATAAGTAAATAAAATTTTTTTAAAAATCTGAGTTGGTTGAGATGTTGATATGATCAAGTTGTCATTCACAAAAATGTGCAGCTTGATAACTAATGGATGATACCAGTTGGGAGGTTCTGACATACTTAACTATTAAATATTTTTGAAATGTTTAAGTGAAAAAAAAAAAAGGACATAGGGAGTTGAGCGGTAGTGCAGCAGGTTAAGCGCACATGGCACAAAGCACAAAGGACTGGCAGAAGGATCCCAGTTCAAGCCCCCGGCTCCCCACTTGTAGGCGAGTCGCTTCACAGATGATGAAGCAGGTCTGCAGGTATCTATCTTTCTCTCTCCCTCTCTGTCTTCCCCTCCTCCAGTTCTTTCTGTCCTATCCAAGAACGACATCAATAATAACTATAACAGTAAAACAAGGGCAACAAAAGGGAATAAATAAATATAAAAAAAGAGAAAAAAAGGACATAGACATTTGCATGCATTTGGAAATCACCAGAGCAAAATAAAGTTACTTGTAACTGTTATTCAGAGATGACTTTTTCCCCTTCATCACAGGGGCTTTTGCTGCTCCAGGCTGACATCCAGAAAGAGACAGGGAGAAAGGGAGCAATCAAAACACAGACTTCCCGCAGTGTAGTGGGAGCTAGTTTCTGAAGTCACTCATGCACATGGTACACCAAGTGCCTTCCCAAGTGAGCTATTTCCCTGCCTAGATTTACATTAAAAAAAATTTTTTTTTTAAGATGTGTATTTTTTTAAGAGAAGAAGAGAGAAAAAGAGAACTAGACTATCTGTATGCAATGCCAAAGATCAAACTCTGGACCTCATGTTTTCAAGTTCAGTATTCTACTCACTGTGCCACCTCCTAGATCTCAACTGTTTAATATCTGCAACTTTTTTCATTCAATATTTTCTTTCTTTTTTTTTTTTAGAAAACATGTAATACAGCCAAAACCAATTTTTCTATGCACATATCATAGTATATACACATAACTGGGTTCATACTAACACACTTATGATTTACTTTTTTTCCACCTCTATATTAAGTATATAGTAATCTACCTTCCATCTCCCTTTTTAAAAATTTTTTTTATATTTATTTTCCCTTTTTTTGCCCTTGTTTTTTCCTTAATTGTAGTTATTGTTGTTATTGATGTTGCCATTGTTATATAGAACAGAGAGAAATGGAGAGAGGAGGGGAAGACAGAGGGGGAGATAAAGATAGATACCTGAAGACCTGCTTCACCACCTGTGAAACGACTCCCCTGCAGGTGAGGAGCTGGGGACTCCAACCGGGATCCTTATGCCATCTTTGCGCTTCGCGTCACGTGCGTGCGTTTAACCTGCTGCACTACTGCCAGACTCCCACTCTTCCTTTCTTTACCCTTTCTCCCTTCCTTCCTTCCTCCCTCCCTCCTTTCTTTCCTCCCTCCCTCCCTCCTTTCCTTCCTTCCTTCCTTCCTTCCTTCCTTCCTTCCTTCCTTCCTTCCTCCCTCCCTCCCTTCCTTCCTGCCTTCCATGATTCTTATGCAGTTCTTTGCGCTTTGCACCGTGTGTGCTTACCCCGCTGCAATACCACTTGACTCGCTGTCTTTTCTTTTGTCAGGGTTATTGCTGGGATTTGATGACTGCACTATGAATCCACAGCTCCTGATGGCCACGCCCCCCCATTTTGTTACTTTTTGCTATAGCTGTTGTTGGATAGGACAGAGAGAAATCAAGAGAGGAGGGAAAGACACAGATCTGCTTCACCACTTGTTAAGTGACCCCTCTGCAGGTGGGGAGCCAGGGGCTCAAACCGGTATCCTCAGGCCAATCCTTGTGCTTTATGCCATGTGTGCTTAACTTGGTGTGCCATCACTGAACCCCCCTGTTGTTTTTTCTTTTTAAAAAAGCCAAAACTATATTTTCATGAGAGAAACACTACTCAGCTTTGGCATATGGTGGTTGTAAGAAGCAAACCTGAGATTTCAGACATGTATGTTCTGTGTTGTGCTGCTGATCTCCCTGGCTCTGGTCCCTCTTGATGAATTGTACCTGGGTAACTTATGGGGATCCTAGCTGTGCTAGTCGGTAAGTATGGTTCACTCTGTCAGTTCCAGGTAGCATGAGGGCCATTCGTAGTATAGCTCTTTCAAAAGCCAATTGAGTAATTTTTTATTCATTTATTTTTCTCCTCTTCCCACTTTCGCTCTAAGATGATATTTGGGTGAATATAGAAGGGAAGGTTAGAAAAATCTTACAGAGTGGTCTGGGAGGTGGTGCAGTGGATAAAGTGCTAGACTCTCAAGCGTGAGGTCCTGAGTTCAAGCCCTGGCAGCACATGTACCAGAGTGACGTCTGGTTCTTTTTCTCTCTCCTATCTTTCATCACTAAAATCTTAAAAAAAAAAAGAAAGAAAAAAGAAAAGAAAATCTTACAGAATGTAAGAACCTTAAGTTCAAATAAATCCTCTTGAACTGTCCTTCAATTTTTCTCATGGCCCAGATAATGCCTCTTGTCACATTTAAGTCTGCAGCTGGCACCCAGGAGGGCTAATTCCCCTGAGCAGCTCTGAATTCCAATTTTAGATCACATCTCACAAAAAAAAAAAAAAAAGGGGGATTTTGGTGTTTAGTATTGATGCATGATCCCATCATTAGAAGATTGCTACATGGTAGAATTTGACTTCCTTCTTAGAAAGTTCCTGAGATTGTTGGAGGAAATAATGCTTTTTATTTAAAATTCCACAGAATGGCAACACACTTGCTTAACACTGAATTCTGTGCAAGAAAGAAGAAATTTAATATATTCCTTGCCAACAAGTGGTGGAAAAACCCTAGTAGCTGAAATATTAATGCTGCAAGAACTACTTTGCCGGAAGAAAGATGTTTTAATGATCCTACCTTATGTGGCAATTGTCCAAGAAAAGGTTTTATTTATTTATTTATTTTTTTGGTAATGTGGTATTTGCTGATATTGTAATATTAAGACAAAAACTAGTCAACAACATTTTATTGAGGAAAAAGAGTTGCCTCTACTAGTGACAGGATTAATATTTTGGGATGTATAAAAATAATATGTACTTATCAACAATCAGCACTAAAATACCTGTTGTAGAGTGTTATTTTTTAAAATAATGAATTGTTTTTATGTCATGGGAGAGAGACCATAGCAGTCCTCTGGCATGTGTGCAGCTAGGAATCAAAACTCAAGACCTCATGTTTGCAATTACAGAGCCCTCCTACTGTGCTGCCTTCCCAGGCCACTATAATGGGTGGATTCAACTATTTTCAATGGCCTGCGGATATTTAGTCTTCTTTATCAAGTAGAAAATAATCAAGTATTTTATCAAAGCAAATGTTTATGTTGATGTTCTTAAAAAATATATATTGGAGTTGAATTTATTTTCACATTTTTTATATAGTTTAAAAATTGTTTCCATTTCTTAGATACATGTTGTGTGTGTGTGTTCCTACTGATCAGTATTATGTACTTAGGTGTTTTATATACCTGTGAGTACTTAGAGTGCTTATTTTTCTGGGTTTTGTTTGTTTTAACTAATCTAGATTTCAAGTTTGTCAAGTTTTGCTATAGAACTCGGTTTCTTTGTTGAAGAATATGCTGGAAGCAAAGGAAAATTTCCTCCAATTAAAAGAAGGGAAAAGAAATCACTATACATTGCTACTATTGAAAAAGGACATAGTCTGGTGAACTCTTTGATTGAAACTGAAAGGATTAATTGTTTGGGCCTGGTTGTTATAGATGAGGTTGGTTCCTACCTCTTTATTTATTTATTTATTTATGTAATTATTTATTTTTAATAGAGACAGAGTGAAGTAGAGAGGGGAAGAAGAGATAAGAGGAGACAAGACACACCTGCAGCTCTGCTTTGCCATTCATGAAGCCTCCCTGCTATATGTGGGGACCAGAGGGTTGAACCTGTGTCCTTGTACACTGTAATGTGTGCACTCAACCAGCTGTACTCCCTTACTTTTGTAATTTATTGAGTTTTTTTTTTATTATACTTTCATCAACATAGGGATCTGCTTCATAGCTCTAAGAGAATAATATGAGAAACTACAAAGGAAGATATTTTATACCTGATCATCTTAAATTCAGTTTTGTGGGTGGGGGTAGATAGCATAATGGCTATACAAAGAGATTCTCATGCCCAAGGCTCTAATGTCCCAGGTTCAATCCTTTGCATAAGCCAGTGCTCTCGTGAAAAAAAAAAAGACAATCTAGTGGGGGCCAGGCAGTGGTGCAACTGGTTAAGTGCTCATGCACATTACAGTGCACAAGGATCCAGCTTCCCTCCTGCAGAGGGGAAAGCTTCATGAGTGGTGAAGCTGCAGTTGTCTCTGTCTCTCCCTCTCTTTTGCCCCCTTCCCCTCTAAATTTCTCTGTCCAATAATTAATAAATAATAATAAATTCAGTTTTGTGTCAAGTGTTTCTTGAAATGCAGATGAATATTTATATGCATATTGAATTTTATAAATGCTTATAGTTTCCAGATGTTGACCCCAAATCTCATTAACTCATAATTAGAATAATGCACCTGTACTCTACCTGTATACCCAAAATGATTGAGTTACAAGGAAGGCTTACTCCATGTCATACAAATATATGCATGCTCTTAGAGGTATTAAGTGCGGACTCACTTTGTTCCCTTTGCTTTTAGTTGCACATGATTGGTGAAGGAAGTCGTGGGGCTGTACTGGAAATGACCCTCGCAAAAATCCTCTACACTAGCAGTGAGTGTTTTATTGAAATGTAGTTACTGATAGATTTGTAATCAAGTGACCTATAAAAGGCGTAATTCTGTCACTACTTAGATAATGTATACTAAAGATTTTTACCTCAATTTTTTCATTTCTAAAGTTTATATATTCAAATTTTCATTCTCAAGTTTATAAATTTTGTTGAAGACAGGATGTAAAATGGTGAAGACAAATGAAGCTGCCATTTAAGAACATCTGCTGTCATTTTTCCTTACATCTTGTCTGTCATTTTTCCTTACATCTTGTGCTCAGACATAAGATTTGGTCTTTCTGTTTTTCATCTGTGTAGTTTTATTGCCTTTACCTTCTTCCTCACCCCCTTTTATCAATGACTGAGGAAGAATCAGAACATAAAGACAAGTTGTGAAATTACTGGTATGCTATTACTGATTAATGTATTTTCTTTAATACTTTTTTTTTTTAGAAACAACTCAAATTATTGGAATGAGTGCAACATTGAATAATGTCAGAGATCTACAACAATTCCTCCAGGCAGCATATTATACCAGTCAGTTTAGACCAGTATGTACCTAAAGTTTGTACTGTGTTGGTTTGTTATGTATCGTCTTAGAAAAGTAGCAAACATACTATAAAAAAATTACTTGGGTTAAGTGAAAAGGCATAATTCCACCTGTATTATACTTTAATAAGTTTCTGTGTAGAGTATAAACTCAATTCACATCATTGACCTATTTGATATACCTGGAACAGTGCCTGGCCCATCAGCTTTTAATATTTATTGAAAGAGATTTTCTGACTATTCTATTTTTCCATATTTTTTCTCTCTATGTCAGCTTTTTCATTTGGTAAAATCCAGTGGTTGAGTTTCTTTTTTTGTTACTGGCACATAAAAAAACATCATCTTAAAGTTTTCAGATAGTTATGCTTTGGTAGATACAGTGATTTTTTTTTTAATATAGCTTTATTTATTATTGGATAGAGACAGAGAAATTGAGAGGGTGAGAGAGATACAGAAGGAGACAGGGAGACACCTGCAGCCCTGCTTCACCACTTGTGAAACTTTCCCCTTGTAGGTAGGGACCAGGGCCTTGAACCTACATCCTTGTGCATTGTAATTTGTGTGCTTAACCAGGTACACCACCACCTGGCCCCAAAAAGTGATTTTTTAAAAAAGATATTTTTATTTACTTATTAATGAGAGAGATAGGAGGGGGGAGAGAGAGAGAGAGAGAGAGAACCAGATTTTACTGTGGCACATGTGCTGCTGGGGATTAAATTCAGGACCTCCAGTGCTTTATCCGCTGCACCACCTCCCAGATCACATATTTTAATAAGTTAAAGTTTTGCATGGATTCAAGTTTAAAGTCCCTAATAATAGTGTTCCCAAAAAGCTTTTAAAAAGTAAACAATCATAATTCCTTTAAAATAGAATATATATACGTACGTGTTCTATGTCTAAATAACTATTCAGAAAATAATTTTAATTTGAAATTTGATGGTTCTGCATTTGTATCAAATATAGAATTTTCTCATTTTCTCACCTTAATTGTCAAATTAGACATTAATTCTTTTAAGATACACTGCACTTATAGTTACAAATTTTTGGTCAAACATTTTTTTCTAGAGTTATACATTTTTCCTGTAGATAAAATATAAGGTGGTTTTTGGAATTTAAACTACAGACTAATAAGACAAAAAGTTTTAGGTTTTTAAAAATATTTTTTGCATTATCTTTATTTATTTGATAGAGACAGAAATCGAGAGGGAAAGGGGTGATAGGGAGAGAGACAGAGAGACACCTGCAACACTGCTTTACCACTTGCAAAGCTTTCCCACTGCAGGTGGGGACCAGGTTCAAGCCCAGGTCCTTGCACATTATAACATGTACACTCAACTAGGTATGCCACCACCTGGCCCCCCAGAAGTTTTATATTTAATTTTTTTTTATTAACCTTATTTGTATATTAGACAGTAGAGGTGGCCAGAAATAGAGAGGGAAGGAAAGACAGAGAGGGAGAAAGACACACCTGCAGCCCTACTTTACCACTTGTGAAGCTTTCCACCTTCAGGTGGGGACCAGAGGCTCAACCTGGGTCCTTGCACATTGTAACATGTGCATTCAGCCAGGTGCACCACCATCTGGCCTCAAAAGTTTTAGATTTTAAGGAATTGTACAGATAACTTCGTAATAGAGTGTGTCACTTGACTTCTTTGTATTTTTTTCCTAGGACCATTGTGTCTGGTTTCTTTTTATTTTTTTTTTTATATTTCATTTATTTTCCCTTTTTGTTGCCCTTTTTAAAAATTATTGTTGTAGTTGTTGTTAGATAGGACAGAGAGGAATGGAGAGAGGAGGAGAAGATAGAGAGGGGGAGAGAGAGATAGACACCTGCAGACCTGCTTCACCACTTGTGAAGCGACTTCCTTGCAGGTGGGGAGCCAGGGGCTGGAACCTGGATCCTTATGCCGGTCCTTGTGCTTCGCACCACGTGCGCTTAACCCACTAGGCCACCACCTGACTCGGTTTTCTTTTCAACATTTTATTTATTTTTAATGAAAGACAGATACCAGAGCACTGCTCATCTCTGGCTTATGGTGGTGCTAAAGACTGAACCTCAGAGCCCCAGGCATGAAAATCTTTTGCCTAACCGTTATGCTGACTCGCCAGCCCCTAAAATCCCAGGTTTAATCCCCCACACCACTATCAGCTACAGTTGAGTAGTGCTCTGGTTAAAAAAAAAAAAATCATTTATTACAATTTTGAAAACTAAAAAAAACTCTAGAAAAAAACTGAAAATGTCCTCTTAATTCAAGGTTGAATTAAAAGAATATCTGAAGATAAATGAGACAATATATGAGGTTGACAGCAAAACTGAGAATGGCATGACTTTTTCACGTCTCCTTAATTATAAGGTACTGTTGATAACCCTTAACCACAAGATTTCCAGTCTTTGTTCAGTGGGTGCCGTGGGATAATTTAAATATTTGGAAGAAACAGCTGGTACGTGACATCTTTTGGACACCAAACACGCTATTGGTTCAGTCTTTCCTTCCAATTTCAGCATCTCATCGTCTATATATTTTTTTAAAAAAGTATTTATTTATTCCCATTTGTTGCCCTTGTTTTATTGTTGTAGTTCTTATTGTTGTTGTTATTGATGTCATTGTTGTTGGATAGGACAGAGAGAAATGGAGAGAGGAGGGAAAGACAGAGATGGGGAGAGAAAGACACCTGCAGACCTGTTTCACTGCCTGTGAAGCGACTCCCCTGCAGGTGGGGTGCGGGGAGGTCGAACCTGTATCCTTTCATCGGTCCTTGTGCTTCGTGCACTTAACCTGCTGCCCTACTGCCCGACTCCTTCATCATCTATATCTTAAAGGGTTTTTTAAAAATATTTATTTATTCCCTTTTGTTGCTCTTGTTGTTTTATTGTTATCGTCACTGTTAGATAGGACAGAGAGAAATGGAGAGAGGAGGCGAACATAGAGGGGGGAGAAAAAGACACCTGCAGACCTGCTTCACCGCTTGTGAAGCGACTCCCCTGCTGGTGGGGAGCTGGGTGAGCTCGAACCGGGATCCTTATGTCGGTCCCTGTGCTTTCCGCCATATGCACTTAACCCGCTGCACTACCTCCCGACTCCTTCATCATCTATATCTTTGTGAAGTTGGACTTTTTTTTTTCCTCCATGGTTATCGCTGGGGCCCAGTGCCTGCACTACAAATCCACTGCTCCTGGAGGCCATTTTCCCCACTTTGTTGCTTTTGTTGTTGCCCTTGTTGTAGTTGTTATTGTTGTTATAGCTGTTGTTGTTGGATAGGACTGAGAGAAATCAAGAGAGGATGGGGAAGACAAAGGTGGTGAGAAAGACAGACAACTGCAGACCTGCTTCACCGCTAGTGAAGCGACCCCCCCCCTGCAGGTGGTAAGCCAGGGACTCTTAATGGGATCCTTACTCAGGTCCTACACAGGTCCTTGAGCTTTGTGCCATGTATGCTTAATCGGCTGCGCTACCATGCAGCTCCCCTGGACTTTTTTTTTTTTTTTGAAGTTACAATAAACAAATACCATATGAATATTATATGAGCCAGGAAATGAGGTTTACTGCTGTCAACTAAAATCTCAGGTTTGAAAGACTGCACAGTTAGTTGGGTGTTTGGATTACTTAAGAGTGAAATATATTTTTTATTCAGCTGGTGTATATCAGTTATTCAATCGGCAACCAAATAGTTGAGGAAATACATACTAAATTGCATCTAATTACCTCATTAACAAAATGATTAGATATATCTTTTGGACTTGAGATTGCATGGGTGACTAAACTTGGGAGATCTCTCATATAAGCATTCAGTAGCAATAGCAACATAAATCAGATTTTGATATATGGAAATGTTAGTGTCTACTATGTCAAAGTTTGGTTTTATGAAGGATATTGAAAGGCAGGGAGGACACTTTGTAGTAGTTTCAGAATTCTTTTTTATATATATATATTTATTTATTTTCCCTTTTGTTGCCCTTGTTTTTTATTGTTGTAGTTATTATTGTTGTCATTGTTGATGTCATCGTTAGGACAGAGAGAAATGGAGAGAGGAGGGGAAGACGGAGGGGGAAAGATAGACACCTGCAGACCTGCTTCACTGTGAAGCGATTCCCCTGCAGGTGGGGAGCCGGGAGGCTCGAATCAGGATGAATCAGGATGCATATGCCGGTCCTTGCTCTTCGCAACACGTGCACTTAACCTGTTTCGGTACCGCCTGATTCCCAGTAGTTTCAGAATTCTATAGAAATATATTATGTCTGTATTTCAGTCTGCTTTTTAAATTAAGTTTATATTGTTTATATTACTGTATTTCAGTCTGAGATTTTTTTTTAAAGATTTTATTTATTTCATTAATTTTTTTTTTATTTCTTTATTGGGGAATTAATGTTTTACCTTCAACAGTAAATACAGTAGTTTGTACATGCATAATATTCCCCAGTTTCCCATATAACAGTACAACCCCACTAGGTCCTCTGTCATCCTTTTCAGTCCGAGATTTTAAATTAAGTTTATATTGTTCTTTATGTTCTTGGAGTACCTTGTGACAGCTTGCTAGATATATTTTTTATTTATGAAAATATATCCTATAATATGAAAATCTGGTGTGTGTGTGTGTGTGTGTGTGTGTCTATGTGACTGAATTTATTTTTCCAACTCCAATATCACTTACAGGATTTTGTTATCACAAGGATACATTTCCACATTTCCTCAAAACAGATGTTAGTACTTTCATTCTCAACCTAACCATTATCTTGTTTCACCCTAGGGATTTAGGTTTCCTTGGTACTCCTCCTTCCTCCTGAATAAATCTGTTTTTGAAAACTTGTAGTAAACGACATATCTTACTTTTGCAGTCCTTTGACTACCTTTGCTTCTTGGGACTGTTTTTTTTTTTTTTTTGGTTTGGTGGAAAAATATATCTAGCAGGGTTACTAATAACAATTTTTTTTCACTTCTTCAGTTAAAAATTAATGTTTATTTAATTTATTATTATTGTTATTACTATTATTTTTATTTACCAGAGCACTGCTCAGCTCTAGCTTTATGGTGCTGTGGGGGATTGAACCTGGGACTTTGGAACCTTAAGCATGAGAGTCTGTTTGCATAACCATTATGTTATCTACCCTCCACCCCAGTTTATACTTAATTATACCCAACAAAACTTCATAACTCAGAAGAAAAGTGGGGCCTACCATTTGATGTTTAATTAGGTTTCATTTTATCTTTTTTCACCCCTATCTTGGGATTCCTTTTATTTATTTATTTATTTGAGAAAACACATTTTGCATAATGTGTAGGATAGAAAATTTGGGGTGTTACTTGATTTCAAAAGCGTTCTTGGTGATACAAAGCTATATCATATACTGATTATTAATTTTTATTATATAGTTAGTGATTCAATATTGGTTTACAAAATTACAAGATAACCTGGAAATAATTCCACACATGTGGTCCAGGAGATGGCGCAGTGGATAAAGCATTGGACTCTCAGGCATGAGAGTACGATCCCCAGCAGCGCATCTACCAGAGTGATGTCTAGTTCTTTCTCTCTCCTATCTTTCTCATTAATAAATAAATAAAATCTTAAAAAAGAAAGAAAGAAAGAAAGAGAAAGAATTCCACACCTTACCCACCACTAGAGTTCTCTGTCCTCATTCCCTGTATTGGAAGTGGCAGCTGTTCTCCCAAGGTCACAGACAGGGGTTGACTATTTTTTTTTAATTTATTTTTTATTTAATAAAGGATAAATTAACAAAACCATAAGGTAAGAGGGGTACAACTCCACACAATTCCCACCACCCAATCTCCATATCCCATCCCCTTCCCTGATAGCTTTCCCATTCTCTATCCCTCTGGGAGTATGGACCCAGGGTCGTTGTGGGTTGCAGAAGGTGGAAGGTCTGGCTTCTGTAATTGCTTCCCTGCTGAACATGGACGTTGACTGGTCGGTCCATACTCCCAGTCTGCCTCTCTCTTTCCCTAGTAGGGTGGGTCTCTGGGGAAGCGGAGCTCCAAGACACATTGGTGGGGTCTTCAGTCCAGAGAAGCCTGGCCGGCATCCTGATGGCATCTGGAACCTGGTGGCTGAAAAGAGAGTTAACATACAAAGCCAAACAAATTGTTGAGCAATCATGGACCCAAAGGTTGGAATAGTGGAGAGGAAGTGTTAGGGGGATACTCACTGCAAATTCTAGTGTACTTCTGCTTTCAGGTATATATTTTGCAGTAGTTTATGGATACGTGTGAACATATCTCTCTCTCACAGAAACTGGTGTATATCTAGGTTTTGGGACTTTGTTAGAAAGTGAACGACCTGGGATGGAATTAGAGAATACTATGAAAGGAAAGGTCTCACCCGAGTAATGAAGCCGAAGGGTTGTCATTCCACACATGAAGTCTCTGGACACAGTCTGAGGTGAAGCATGTTGAGGTGGCAATCATTGCGTTGATTAGGTTGCGATCTATTATTTGATATGGATTGGGAGAGGCATGCGGGAAAGTGGGCCCTATCCTAAGGTTCCAGGACTGGGGAAATATAGGCTCTGTAGTGGAGATGTGAGGTTTCCTGCTGCCTTAGGGTTCAAAACACAATGGATAGTTAATGTTATCATCACATTATTTGGTAATTGGGTTAACTTTGAAAAGTCCTTATGTTAGGGTTTGTTGTATAGTACCCAGTATCTTGTATATAGCTGTGCTATTGGTTGCTTCTGATCTACTTGGTCTAGGCTTTTGAGAGAATCCACATATCAAATACATAGCCTATATAGCTGCCTGCCTGCTTGTCTGTCTGTCTGCCTGCCTGCCTGCCTGTCTGTCTGTCTTATCTGTCTGTCTGTCTATCTATCTATCTATCTGTCTGTCTATCTGTATTTTTGCCCATTTTTTCCTATGGTCCTGCCTTCTCTTCCTTTCTAAATCACAACTACACCTATTACTACTTCTGAATATCTTTCCTTTCCTTTTTTTTTTTTTTTTTCTTCTTCTCTCTGGATCCCAATGGAATTGGGTTTCACAGTTCTCTAGTCATCTTCCCCTAATATTTTTCCCCCTCTGGGAGTATAGACCAGAATTCTTTATGGGGTGCAGAAGATGGAAGTCTGGCTTCTGTAATTGCTTCTCTGCTGGACATGGTCATTGGCAGGTCAGTCCCTACCACTAGCCTGCTTCTGTCTTTAGTGATAAATTTATCTTTTACATGATCACACATATTCAAAGAAGTAAAAATTATACATGGTTCACTTATTTTACAGAGCACACAGGTGAAACAACAGGCATTCATGATTGCTAACTGCTTTATTCCTACATCTTTTGCAGTATTCTGATGCTTTGAAAAAGATGGATCCTGATCATTTGGTAGCATTGGTGACAGAAGTTATCCCCAACTATTCCTGCTTAGTTTTTTGTCCCACTAAGAAGAACTGTGAAAACGTAGCAGAAATGATATGCAAGTTTTTAAGCAAGTATGTTAATCTTTAAATATATATTCTGTTGTTTTATTGCTATCACAATTTTTACTATTTATATACTATGTCTTCTATTCAACTAGCACAAATGATTTCTTATTATGATATTGTACTAGACTCCTAAATCCCTGACCTTGAAGAAAGTTTAGCTGCAGAGTTCACATTATTCTCCATATATCACTTTTCACTTTTTTAAAAACATTTTTAAATCTTTATATCTTTTATTATTGGATAGAGACAGAGAAATTGAGAAGGGAAGGGGAGATAGAGAAAGAGAGAGACAGAGAGGCAGCTGCACACTACTTTACCACTTGTGAAGCTTTTCCCCTGCTGGTAGGGACCAGGGTCTTGAGCCTATGTCTTTGCTCACTGTTGTGTGTGTGTGCTTAACCAGCTGTGCCACCGCCTGGTCCCCATATATCACTTTTCATAGACTAGTTTAAGATAATACAGAACTGACTTAAGTGATGTGGAAATTTAAAGACAAGCAACTAGAAAGTTTATTAATTTAGTATTATGTATCCTTGACTTCTTTTTTTGATAAGTCTACTTGAGTTGTAAATATTTGTATTTAATATTATAGCATTTAAAACTTTGGTTTTCCACAACCCTTAGTTAATGAGTTGTGATGAGTATTCTTGATGCTGTCTTAAAGAGACAGAAATTAACACTTTTCTTTTTGAGGGAAAACTCTGTAAGATACGCTTTGCATGTTACTTGCTGCTTTTGTACACTATGTGTTCTGAGTTTAACCCCTCTACTTTGGGGTCATTAACTAAAATGTTGAATCTCATAGCACACTTATAAAATACTATTCTGTAATTTAGATGTAAATGAAGTGAAATCTAAGGCTAAAGAGATTCTGATCTCAAGGTCTTTTTTTTTTTTAACTTTAGAACATTATTATTTTTTTCTTTATTGGAGGATTAATAGTTTACAGTCGACAGTAAAACGCAGTAGTTTGTACATGCATAACATTTCCCAGTTTTCCACATAAAAACTCAACCCCTACTAGGTCCTCCTCTGAATACGGACTTTTTTTTTTTAACCAGCACACTGCTCTGCTCTGGCTTATGGTAGTGTGGGGGATGAAACCTGGGATGTTTGTGTCTCAGGTATGAGAGTCTCTTATGTAACCATTATACTATCCACCCCTGCAGGACTTCTTAAGAGTCTTGGAGTGTTAACTTTATCTTAACTATTTACCCTCTTAAACTGTGGGAAGCAGATTTCCCCAAAGTGATTGTCTGAATCTCAGGGGAAGTTATTATTATTTTTTGTAATTGTTATTTCCTTTTCACTTTAAAGTTAAAAGTCTTTTTTTTTTTTTTTTTGCCTCCAAGGTTATTGCTAGGACTCAGTGCCGGCACTGCGAATCCACTGTTCATGGAGGCTATTTTTTCCCCATTTTTGTTGCCCTTGTTGCTATTGTTGTTATTATTGTTATTGATATTGTCTTGTTGGATAGGACAGAGAGAAATGAAGAGAGGAGGGGAAGACAGAGAGGGGGAGAGAAATAGAGACACCTGCAGACCTGCTTCACCGCCTGTGAAGTGACTCCCTTTCAGGTAGGGAGCTGGGGCCTGGAACCAGGATCCTTACGCTGGTCCTTGCGCTTTGCACCACCTGTGCTTAACCCGCTACGCTACTGCCCAACCCCCTAAAAGTCTTTTTAAAAAATATTTTATTTTAATTAGAGAGAGAGAGAAAAATGAGAACATTGCTCAGCTCTGACATATGGTGGTGCTGGGGATTGAACCTGAGACATCAAAGTCTCAGGCATGAAAGTCTTACAGAACCATTATGCTCTCTCTTCAGCCCAAGAGTGTCTTTTAAACACTATATACAGACAGTAACCAAGGGTGTGGTCATATTTTCCTCTGAAAATATATTTAAAAATTGTATTTCAGTGCTTCTTTGTCTAGAATTCAGGCTAAGGTTTGACTTGACTTATTTATCCAGTATTATTTCTTTCTCCATTCATCCTACGATTCATCCTTGCTGAACTACTTTCTTTTAAAAATCTTCCTTATTATTAGTTTTAATATTTTATTTATCTTGGCTAGAGACAGAGAAATAGAGAGGATATGGGGAGAGAGAAACAAAGAGATACACTGGAAATACTGCCTCAATGATTGTGAAGCTTCCCCCATGCAGATGGGGACGAGGGCCTTGAATCCAGGTCCTTGCACATGGTACGCCACCACCTGGCTTCCTTGTTCTCTTCTTTCTACACTGAACTTCCCATTTTCTTTTTTTCTTCTTTTGTCCCTTCCCCTCCTTTCTTCCTTCCTTTTTGCCAGCAGGGTTGTTGCTGGGACTCAGTGCCTGCATAACAGATACACCACCCCTCGTGGCCATTTTAAAGCCCTCCCCCCATTTCTATCTGAGAGGACAGAGAGAAATGGGGAGGGGAGGAGGAGACAGAGAAACAACCACAGCACTGCTTCATCACTTAAGATGGTTCCTGCCTACAGATAGGGACCAGGGGCTTCACCCTGGATCCTTGAGCATGTTAATGTGTGCACCACTGCCCAGCCCAAACTTCCATTTTCAATATCTTAATCATGCTTAACTCTGCCATGAATGTTGTTCCTTGTCCCTTCACTAACACCTCTTAGCATTTGTTCTTTAAGACCCTGCTCATTCTTATTTTCTATCACAAAAAACCCTTCTTTGTTTAATCAAATCTTGTCAGGCCAGTTACAAATCATGCCTTCACCCTCTAAAATTACATAGTGATGATCCATATTCCCAGCCCTTGTAGGGCTTAACTCCTTGAGAAGGGTTTATTGTCAGGTGCGTCCATTTCAGGACCTCACATACTGGCTGGAAAATAATTCCTCCCCACCTAATTCTGTCTCTGTCTGAGTAACAAAAATGAACAAGGTAGCCTGGAAGCAGTGAAGTCACACATATGTGAGGTCCGACTCTGCAAAAGCAAAAGCAATCATCTTCAATAAAGATGTATGTTCTAGTGAACAAAGAGTCGTAACATCTAGAGCAAGGAACCTGGCACTCATGAGTTCATAGGAAGTCTAGGAATGAACTTCAGGAAGTTCATAGCCCTCTGAAATTATGTGCAAAATGGTATATGGTTTTTTCCCTTAGCATATATCGGATTTTTCATAGAGTTCTGTGATCCCGCCCTCAAAAGTTGAATAGTACCACTTAATGAAATTAGAAAGTAAATGCTAAGAACACTATGTATTTATAGCAATAGAAGTAATACATCTCCCCTCCTATCCTAGAATCTTGTCGATCATTATTAAATCACTAATAAAATAAAATAAATGAATATGTAATAAAAAATAAAAAAGAAGTAATACATCTTTTAGAAACAATCTCTAATATATCTATCTCCTAAAATTAACACAATAGATACTATGTCTCTAGAAGATCAAGGCTTCATACTTCTTTTATTATTATTATTATAATTATATTGCTACATGTGTAAAATTACATGTGTAAAATTTCTGTTTTCTGAAAAACACTCTGACCCCCAGGCAAGGGGGGGTCACCATCATGCACCAGGATCTGAACCAATCCCCCACCCTCACTACCACAGAGTTTTTTGCTTTGGTGCACTACACCAAACCCAGTTCAAGTTCCGCTTTGTGTTTCTGCCTTCTATTCTTATTTCTCAACTTCTGTATATGAGTGAGATCATCCCATATTCATCTTTCTTTCTTTCTTTTTAAATATTTATTTATTCCCTTTTGATGCCCTTTTTTATTGTTGTTGTTATTGATGTCTTTGATGCTGGATAGAACAGAGAGAAATGGAGACAGGAGGGGAAGACGGAGAGGAGGAGAGAAAGATAGACACCTGCAGACCTGCTTCACTGCTTGTGAAGCGACTCCCCTGCAGGTGGGGAGCTGGGGGCTCAAACCGGGATCCTTGAGCCGGACCTTACGCTTTGTCTATTCATCTTTCTTATGTCCCTTAACACAATTCTTTCCAAGATGAGGTGAGGAAGGTGAATCCATTGTTCTTCATAGCTGAGTAATATTCCACGGTATATAGACCACAACTTGTTCAGACACTCATCTGATGTTGGACATCTGGGTTGCTTCCAGGTTTTGGCTATTGCAAATTGTGCTGCTATGAACATAGGTGTACACAAATATTTTTGGATAGGTGTGTTGGGTTCTTAGGATATATCCCCAGAAGAGGAATTGCAGGGTCATAGAGTTGGTCCACTCTATGGCTTCATACTGCTAACAGATCTTTTTCCTAGGGACTATCTGAAGCACAAAGAGAAAGAAAAACACGAGGTGATTAAGAACTTGAAGAATATCAGCAATGGCCATGTGTGTCCTGTTTTGAAACGCACCATACCTTTTGGAGTTGCCTATCACCATAGTGGTTTAACGAGTGATGAAAGGAAGCTGTTGGAGGAGGCCTACTCCACAGGAGTTCTCTGCCTCTTCACCTGCACATCCACTCTAGCAGCAGGTGTTAACCTGCCGGCTCGCAGGTTAGTGTTGGTCAGGCTCCACACTGACTACTGCTCACTTGCCTAGGTTTGCTGTTCTTTCATGCTTTCCTGCTCATAGGTGAGATTTGTCAAAAGTCCTTCAGCATTTATTGTTTTGATTATTTTATTTCCTCCACTATTTTAATGAAAATAACACTGGTCGATTTCATGTTGTTAGCATTCCCATCTCTTTTTTTTATATTTATTTATTTATTTCCTTTTTTGTTGCCCTTGTTGTTTTTATTGTTGTTGTAGATGTCATTGTTGTTGGCTAGGACAGAGAGAAATGGAGAGAAGAGGGGAAGACAGAGAGGAGGAGAGAAAGATAGACACCTGCAGACCTGCTTCATCACCTGTGAAGTGACTCCCCTGTAGGTGGAGAGCCAGGGGCTTGAACCGGGATCCTTGGGCCGTTCCTTATGCTTTATGCCACATGCACTTAACCTGCTGCACTAGCGCCCGACTCCCCATTCCCATCTCTCTTTTGTGCTTTCTCTATGCTGATTTTGATGTAAAGATTTTATTCCAATTGTACTGAGCCTTCCACTGTTTTTGGTCATCTGAGCTTAGTTGCATCAGGATTTCCTTGGTTCTTTCGAGTACTCATCTGTGGAGACTTTTGAGTCTAGTTAGTTTTTTGTAAACTAGATTCTTTTTCATTATAATATTTTCTTTTTAAAATTATTTTAAAATTTTTATTATTAATGGATAGAGGCAGAGAGAAATTGAGAGGGGAGGTAGAGATAGAGAGGGAGAAAGACATACACCTGCAGCCCTGCTTCACCACTCATGAAGCTTTCCCCCTGTAAGTGGGAGCCAGGGGCTTGAACCTGGGTCCTGCGCACTGTAGGGTGTGCGTTTAACCAAGTGCACTCCCGCCTGGCCCCTAAAAATTTTAAATTATCTATTTATTTGATAGAGACAGTTAGAAATCAAAAGGGAAGGGGGAGATAGAGAGAGAGACAGAGACACTTGCAGCACTGCTTCATCACTCCCAGTACTTTTCCTCTGCAAGTGGGGACCAGGAACTTGAACCTGGGTCCTTGTGCACTATAACATATGTGGTCAGCCAGGTTTGTCACCACCTGGCCCCCATAAAATGGATTCTTGTTTACCTTTACAGTTACTAATGAAGCTACAGACCTTTATATTTGATTTTTATCCTTTATAGCTTGTGGCATTTTTCACCAAAAATAGTTAATCTTTATAAATTATATTCCTCTTTCATGAGTGTTCATTTTTATATATCTTGACATCACAGTTATTGTGTTAGCAGTCATTCTATTTTATTTATTTATTTACTTATTTATTTAATTTTAGCATGTATGTTTCCTTGATCTGTCTATTTCAGAAAGGGATGCTAGTCTTCATTCTGAAATTTTGGAATTACAAGTTTCCCCCTGCTTTTAGAAATTTTTGCATGATATATTTTAAAGCTATCAAAAGCTGCAGATTTGACTCAAATATTTTAATGTTGAATTGTACTTTTTATTATTATATTAAGTACAAACTTCTATATAAATTTGAAGGCTAAACTTACCACATTTGTAGGTCAAAACAGCTGAAACCTATTATTTTGTATAGTCAATAATTGTACAAATTCATAAGTAATAAAAATTCATAAATTGGATTTTTTTATGGAATGAAAATTTAAAAAATTTAAAAATCAAAAAAGCCTTTGGAGACTTGTTATAGTAGATTGACCCATAAGCTTTGTAAGTAGAAACACTTGAGTTTAAATCATGGTTCTGGTAATTATTCATTTGTGGTTTGAGGTAAATTGTGCTTCAGTTAACTCATTTAGTAAAAAATTAACATATGTACTATTACCAAGAGGATTTTTTTTTTGTAAGAATTACAGGTGATATACATAACCTCGGGCTTCCTAGGTTCTTGGTAAACAATAATTACCTATGTGTATAAATTTACTATGTTAACATGTAATTATTAATTTAGAAATTTATTATTTTAATATGTCTTTAAATTTGCTACAAGAAATATAGTGAAATGTAAAGCTTAAAAACTAGATGCTATTGCTATAGAGGGAGTATCAACTTTAATTTTGTAACTTCCACAGAGTGATTTTAAGAGCCCCATATGTTGCTAAGGAATTTTTAAGGAGGAATCAGTATAAGCAAATGATTGGCAGAGCTGGTCGTGCTGGAATAGACACAACCGGAGAGAGTATCCTCATATTGCAAGAAAAAGACAAGAAACAGGTAGTACTCAGCCTGATGGGTTGATCATTTATTTTGTCTTCTTGGTATTTGTGCTAGCCTTTCTATTAAAGCATCTTTTAAAAATTAATAATGCTCCTCTAATTACACTTTCTCCTCTATAGTTATGTATTAGAAAGAGTAGTGAATACTTTTGTGTTTTAGACAATAAAAATATTTCCCTATTTATCTTCCATTTTTATGAAAATATCTGTTAAGTCTTTATTTTTTGTTCCTCCTTGCCTCCATAAGATTTATACAGAATATAGACTTTATATGAAACACCATTTACTCCTTTTTAAGCTATTTTTTCTATTTGTGATTAATAGTGGGCTACAAGATTGTAAGATTACAAGGTATATTTCTACATCACAGCTTTCCAAAGATAACACCCATAGTTCTCACAAAGTCTTAGAAACTGTTTGCTTTTTTTTTTTTTTTTTTTACAGATTCATGTGTTTCAGTTCTCTCAGTTCCATATATGAGTGGAGCCATTCAGTAGTTGTCTTTTACCTCTTATTTTGCTAGGCAGATTCACCTCTAGTTTATCTATTTTGTCCCAAAGGTCACAGTATCATCTTGTTTTGATGGCAAGGTAGTATTCCCTGCAGTATATATCCTATAACTGATTTATCCAGTCTTCTGTTAGTGAACATATATGCTGCTCCCATTGTTTAGCTATTGTGAATAAAGCAATTATGAACATAGGGGTGCATGTATCCCTTTGGATCAGTGTTTACACCATATACTTTATTATCTATTTATTTATTGGACAGAGACAGCCAGAAATCGAGAGGGAAGGGGGAGATGGTGAGGGAGGGAGAGAGACAGACACCTGCAGCCCTGCTTTACCACTTTTGAAGCTTTCCCTCTGCAGGTGGGGACCAGGGGCCTGCACTTGAGTCCCTTGCACACTGTAACATGTGCACTCAACCAGGTATGCCACCACTTGGCTCCTGCACCATTTACTTTATACAACACATTGCTTTACATTTCTTCTTCTTCTTTTTTTTTAGGTATTAGATTTAATAAGCAGCCCATTGGAAAACTGTTATAGCCATCTTGTTCAAGAATTCACCAAGGGGATTCAAACATTGTTTCTCTCTTTGATTGGCTTGAAGGTATTTTAAAGTATAACTACTGTTACTTGGCATCGTAAATGTTAAAAAGTTATGATGACTTTGAAGAATAAGTAAAACTATTAACTTATCTGGTGTGGAAAAGAATAGCCTGTGACATGGTGAATCCAGATCTGGGTTTATATGTACATTTTTTATTCTTTGAATTGTAACAAATATGAGAAATCAGCAAGTCATAGCTAGGCTTACACTACAAGTAAGACATTGTTGGATGGGAGTCAGACAGTGGTGCAGTGGGTTAAGCACATGTGGCACAAAGCACAAGAACCGGCATAAGGATCCCAGTTCGAGCCCCCAGCTCCCCACCTGCAGGGGAGTCAGTCGCTTCACAGGCAGTGAAGCAGGTCTGCAGGTGTCTATCTTTCTCTCCCTCTCTCTATCTTCCCCTCTTCTCTCCATTTCTCTCGGTCCTATCCAACAACGACGACATCATTAACAGCAACAGTAGTAACTACAAAAACAGTGGAAACTAGCAAGGGCAACAAAAAGGAAAATAAATAAATATTTAAAAATTTTTTAAAAAACATTGTTGGATACTAAGAACACACAGAGCTATAAAGATAATGGTCCTGATACAGCTTGATCTATCACCTGTAGCCCTGTGACAATTTATAGGATATTATAAATATTTTTATAATTATTTTTGTTTATTCATTTATTGGTTAGAGACAGAGGGAAATTGTGAGGGGAGTGGGTGAGAAAGAAAGACACCTGCATTATGGCTTCACCACTTGTGGAGCTTCCCCTTCCCCTCTGCAGGTGGCCATTGGGGACTTGAACCCGAGTCCTTGTGCACTCGTACACTCAACCGGATGCACCACCACGCAGGATATTATAAACATTTGTGGAATCAGGAAGAAAAAAGCAGCAGAGCATTATATTTTCTAAGATTTAAAATTAGCTCTCCTGGGCTAGAGAGATAGCTCACTTGGTAGAGGATATGCTTTTTTTGTTTGTTTGTTTGTTTGTTTCAAAGATTTATTTGTTTATGGGGGCTGGAGGTGAAGGGAAGAGAACCAGGACATCACTCTGGTACATGTGATGCTGGGAATCAAACTCAGGACCTCATGCTTGTGAGTCTAACGCTTTCTCCATTGTGCTATATCCTGGGTCACTCATTTCACTCTCTAATTGGTGTTTTGTTTCATCCCTTTCTTTTATTTGATAAGACAGAGAGAAATTGAGAGGGAAGGAGGAGACAGAGTGGGAGAGAAAGAAAAAGACACCTCAAGTTCAATCTCCTGCACCACCATAAACCAGAGCTGTGTAATGCTCTGGTTAAAAAAAAAAGAGAGAGAGAGAGAGAGAAAGATATCTATAGCACTGCCTCACTAATTGTGAAACTTCCTGCCTGTAGGTGGGGACCAAGGAATTTATTTATTTATTTATTTATTTATTGGGGGATTAATGTTTTATAGTCAACAGTAAATACAATATTTTGTACATACACAACATTGCTCATTTTTCCACATAACAACACAACCCCCACTAGGTCCTCTGCCATCCTGTTCCAGGACCTGAACTCCCCCCGCCCCCCACCCCAGAGTCTTTTACTTTGGTGCAATACACCAACCCCAGTCAAAGTTCTGCTTAGCGTTTTCTCTTCTGATCTTGTTTTTCAACTTCTGCCTGTGAATGAGATCATTCCATATTCATCCTTCTGTTTCTGACTTATTTTACTTAACATGATTTCCTTAAGCTTCATCCAAGATGGGCTGAACAATGGTGAAATCACCATTTTTACTCTGAAAATGTCCAATAGTTCTAATTTATCTGTCTCTTCATTAGCTTCTTCATTTCTTTATTGATTTTTTTTGTCTGGTTGATCTGTCAAGTTGAGAGAGTGAGGTATTGAAGTCCCCTACTATTACTATTAGCAACTGTGTTGCTGTTAATATATTTCTTAGCTATTTTTCAGTAAATGTTAGATGGCTTCTCCTTGGGTGCAGAGATATTGATAATCATTAAGCCCTCTTGATTGATTGATCCTCTGAGCACTAAGTAATGGGACCAAGGAATTTTTTTTTTTATTATTTAAGAAAGGATTAATTAACAAAACCATAGGGTAGGAGGGGTACAACTCCACACAATTCCCACCACCCAATCTCCATATCCCACCCCCTCCCCTAATAGCTTTCCCATTCTCTATCCCTCTGGGAGCATGGACTCAGGGTCATTGTGGGCTGCAGAAGGTAGAAGGTCTGGCTTCTATAATTGCTTCTCCACTGAACATGGGCGTTGACTGGTCGGGGACCAGGGAATTTGAACCTAAATCATTGGACATCGTAACTTGGGGAACATGCCTTTTCTTAAAAAAAAAATAAGGGGGTCGGGTGGTGGCGCAGTGGGTTAAGCGCATGTGGCGCAAAGCGCAGGGACCGGCGTAAGCATCCCGGTTCGAGCCCCCGGCTCCCCACCTGCAGGGGAGTCGCTTCACAGGCGGTGAAGCAGGTCTGCAGGTGTCTATCTTTCTCTCCCCTTCTCTGTCTTCCCTTCCTCTCTACATTTCTCTCTGTCCTATCCAACAACGAATTGCGTCAACAAGGGCAATAATAATAACCACAACGAAGCTACAACAAGGGCAACAAAAGGGGGAAAAAATGGCCTCCAGGAGCGGTGGATTCATGGTGCAGGCACCGAGCCCAGCAATAACCCTGGAGGAGGAAAAAAAAAAAGAAAAAAAAATATATATATATTTATGAGAGAGGGAGAGGGGGAGAGAAAACTAAACCATTACCCTGGCACATGTTATGCTAGGGACTGAATCCAGCACCTCATGTTTGAGGGTCCAACATCTCATCCACTGAGCCTCCTCCTGGGCCACAAGGGTTTATGACTTTCCATATATACCTCATATAAACCCTGTTTTGAACCCAGCACCAAGTGGGTCGTTTTTTGTTGTTGTTTTTTTTTTTTTTTAAGTGTGTGGAGCAGTATAATTGCACATGTACAAGGCACTGGCTCCACAAACAACAGCCAATCATTTTTTTTAAAGTTTTTTTTTTTATTAAGTTTTTATTTATTTATTTATTTTCCTTTTTTTGTTGCCCTTGTTGTTTTAATATTGTTGTGGTTATTAATATCGTTGCTGTTGGATAGGACAGAGAGAAATGGAGAGAGGAGGGGAAGACAGAGAGGAGGAGAGAAAGACAGACACCTGCAGACCTGCTTCACCGCTTGTGAAGCGACTCCCCTGCAAGTGGGGAGCCGGGGGCTCGAACTGGGATCCTTACCCAGGTCCTGGCTATTTGCGCCACGTGCACTTAACCCGCTGCGCCACCGCCTGACTCCCTTTTTAAAAGTTTTTAAAATATTTATTTATTTTCCCTTTTGTTGCCCTTGTTTTTTTATTGTTGTTGTAGTCAATTGTTGTTATTGATGTCGTCGTTGTTGGATAGGATAGAGAGAAATAGAGAAAGGAGGGAGACAGAAAGATACCTATACACCTGCTTCACCACCTGTGATGCGACTCCCCTGCAAGTGGGAGTGGGTCTTAAACCGGGATCCTTACGCCAGTCCTTGTACTGTGGGCCACATGTGCTTAACCCGCTGTGCTACTGCCCGACTCCCTGCGGATCAGTATTTTAAAGGAATCCTTTTAGGGCCAGTGAAATAGCGTATTTAGATAGTGCGCTGCTTTGCCATTTGCATGATCCAGGTTTGAGCCGGCCTTCAATGCAATGTGGTCTCTTTCTTTTCCTTTTTCCCTTTTTCTTTTTCTTTCTTCTTTTTCTTTCTCCAAAGGGGTGAACCACTGGCTTCTGGTGAGAACAGGGTTTGAATCTGAAGCTCTGTCTGCCTCAGAGCCCATGTGTAGAGCCACTACACCAGGTCAACACTCTGCTCAATGTGGTCTCTTTCAGTTTCTTTTTTTTGCCTTTCTCTCTCTCTCTCTTAAAATAACAAAAAATAATTTTTTTAATAAAAAATCATTTAAATCACTATGTCAAAAAGTTGTGCACAGTGGTAGGTAGAAAGATAACATGATCTAGATAGACAGGATCAGTAAAGGGCTTTTTTTTTTTTAATGCCAAATCTTTACTGTAACAAACCAAGAAGAAAACAATATAGAAAAATAAGTATGTAGGTAATCCACAAACTGAGGATCCGTTCTTGACTATCCTAAAAGTGCAGTTCTGGGGAGTTGGGTGGTATCGCAGTGGGTTAAGCACACGTGGCGTGAAGCACTAGGACCAGAGTAAAGATCCCTGTTGGAGCCCCCAGCTCCCCACCTGCAGGCAAGTCGCTTCACAGGCAGCGAAGCAGGTCTGCAGGTGTCTCTCTTTCTCTCCACCTCTCTGTCTTCCCCTCCTCTCTCCATTTCTCTCTGCCCTATCCAACAACGATGGTCAACAACAACAATAATGACTATAACAATAAAACAACAAGGGCAACAAAAGGGAATAAATAAATATTAATTTTTTTTTTAAAGTGCAGTTCTAGGGCCTGGGTGATGGCACACCTGGTTGAGCACATGTTACAGTACGCAAGGACCCGGGTTTGAGCCCCTGGTCCCCACCTGTAGGGGCTAAGCTTCACAAGTGATGAAGCAGGGCTGCAGGTGTCTCTCTGTCTCTCTCTATCACCCCCTTCTCTCTCAATTTCTGGCTTTCTCTATCCAATAAAATAAATAAAGATAACAACAAAAAGTGCAGTTCTGGGAGTCGGGCGGTAGCATAGCAGGTTAAGTGCAGGTGGCACAAAGCACAAGGACCTATGTAAAGATCCCGGTTCGAGCCCGGGCTCCCCACCTACAGGTGAGTCGCTTCACAAGCGGCGAAGCAGGTCTGCAGGTGTCTGTCTTTCTCTCCCCTCTCCATCTTCCCCTCCTCTCTCCATTTCTCTCTGTCCTATCCAACTACAATGATATCAATAATAACTACAACAATAAAACAACAAGGGCAACAAAAGGGAATAAATAAATAACAGAAAGGTATAGTTCTAGCATAAAGGAATACTCTAGGAATACTAAGAATTATTTTTATTAAAAGGATAGATAATAGAATATGCCTGTGTTCCATATTTTTATTATCTCTTTTAATGGCTTCACATGAAATAATTACTTAGGTTTTCTAGTTGAAATATCAGAATTTTAAGGGAAAGAAATGTACTTATTAATTTATTATATTTTAGCATTATGTGCTGATTTCATTGAAATTGGCTAATATGAAATTATTCTAGCTTAGTGTCGACTCTACCTCTGAATGCCAAATGATGGGCTGAGGAAATGACATTATTGTCATGATAAGTTTTTTATATCATGAATAAAATAGAGAAAAAGGCAGCAAAAGCATGAGAAAAGGAGTTGGGACTGAGAGGCAGCTCTGTAACTGCTCCTTTTAAAATTACTTACTTATTGTTGGGTAGAGACAGAAATTGAAAGGGGAGGAGGAGATAGAGATGGAAAGATACAGACATCTTCACCACTCATGAAGCTTTCCCCCGAAGGTGGAGATCAGGAACTTGAACCAGGATCTTTGCGTACTGTTAGGTATTTGCTTAACAAGATGTGCCACCACCTGGCCCCCCCACTCCTTTTTTTATTGGGGATTGATGGTTTACAGTTGACAGTAAAATACTATGTACAAAGGAAGCTTAACCAATGTGGAGCAGTATTGCAATGTCTTTTCTCTGTCTCTCTGTGTTTTTCTGATATTGAAGGAAAACAGAAACTTCACCATTTGTGAAGCTTCCTTCTGCTGGTGGGAACTGGGTATTTTTTTTTTATTTAAATTTTTTTTCTATTATCTTTATTGGATAGAGACAACCAGAAATTGAGAGGAATGAAGAGATTGAGAGAGAGACAGAAAGACACTGCAGCTCTGCTTCACAACTCGTGAAGCTTTCCCTTTGCAGGTGGGGACCGGGGACTTGAACCCGGGACCTTGTGCACTGTAACATGTGCGTTTAACCAGGTGCGCCACCACCCAGCCCCTGGGACTGTAGTTTGAACCCGAGTCCTTGTGCATGGTAATGTGTACTCAACCAGGTGTACAACCACCCAGCCCCTACATAACACTTTTTTAAATGGGGAAAAAAATCTTAAGTATTTGAATGTTAAATGTGTAGATGTTTTAGGTGAAAATGTGAATCTTCTCTCTTTTTTTGTAATAACTTAAAGGTGTCCTTATAAAATTACAGTAGTCTTCTCTTATCTGGGATAGACTGTGCTTCTTCCTAAATGTGTGTGTATATATATATATATATATATATATATATATATATATATATATAATCTGTCATAAAGTTTACTTAATAAACTACCATAACATTTACTTAACACATTCAGCCCAATAAAAGAGATTAAGTTATTAATTATAAGATAAGATGTATAATATATTATAACAAAGCTTATGTGAATGCAGTGACTCTCAGTTTACTATTGTAACTGAATCTGGAGAAAGCAAAGCCATGGACAAAGAGGGCTACTGTATTTTTACATATGCAATTATGTAGATCTTATTCTAATTTTGTGTTCTAGTAACTTTGAAATATGGGAATGAGTCATCTAGATTAATATGTATTTAAAATGATACCTTGAATTAAGGAGATACTCCAGTGATACTCTGAATTGTTTCAGATAGCAACAAATATTGGTGATATATATCACTTTATGAGCGGTACATTTTTTGGTGTTCAGCAAAAGATTTTGTTGAAAGAAAAAAGTCTGTGGGAAATCACTGTTGAAGCACTTAACTACCTGACAGAAAAAGGACTTTTACAAAAAGACACTATTTTGACAGAAAAAGAACTTCTACAGGAAGAAACTATTTCTAAGTCCAAGGGAGAGTTCCAATGTAATTTTTATATTACAAAGTTGGGACGAGCTTCTTTTAAAGGTAAGAGTCTATGTACATGTCATTATTGATCAGAGAAAATACTGTAGAAAAATGTGAATCATTTTGTTATTTTAAGCTGGATCAATAATGTAATCTTAGTAATAAAATATTATAAGCTGCTAGAATACTCCCACTTTTAAAAGTTAAACATGTTCTGAGTCGACTGCTGCATACGTCCATAGAGAAAAAGATATGACATTGCTCCTTCACATTCTTCTCCCCTAGAATCGCACAGATCTTAACAAACCTACCAGGAATCATTGATATACATATTTCCAAAGATTTTTTTTTGTACATTTCATTTTAATATATAATATACATGTAATTTTTCTCAAATAATCTTACTAGGGAGGGATAATGGTTTATAGTAAAGGTATTAATACATGGCTGTAACTTCTCTACGTAGAGTTTTAAGATACTTGCTTTAATTTTTTATTTTTTTTATTTTTATTTGTTTACTTTTTTAAAAAGATTTTATTTTATTTTATTTATTTTGTTCACAAGAAAGACAGGAGGAGAGAAAGAACCAGACATTGCTCTGGCACATGTGCTGCTGGGATTGAATTCGGGACCTCATGCTTGAGAGTCCAGTGCTTTATCCACTGCACCACCTCCGGGACCACAAGATTCTTGCTTTTAAACAATTATTTTTGTTCTGGAATTTGCTGCTTCTTTTTTTGCTATATATTTTTTTTCAGAAATTTTTTTTCCATAATAGTGAAGTTTCTTAATGGCCACATCATGATTTATTTAATAAAAAATAATACAAATGTGTTGTTTAAAAAAAAAAAATCCTGGGTGCTGGCTGGTAGCGCAGCGGGTTAAGCGCACATGGCGCGAAGTGCAAGGACCGGTTAAAGATCCCGGTTGGAGCCCCCGGCTCCCCACTTGAAGGGGGTCGCCTCACAGTTGGTGAAGCAGGTCTGCAGGCGTCTATCTTTGCCCCTCTCTGTCTTCCCCTCCTCTCTCCATTCTTTCTGTCCTATCCAACAATAACACTAGCAACAGTAATAACAACAGCAACAATAAACAACAAGGGCAACAAAAGGGAAAAAAGATTAATAATTTTAAAAAATCTTAAGGACTCCAAATTTTGTACTGGAAGATCTCATTCTTCCCCATTTCTACTCTTCTAGGAGTTACCACTATTAGCAATTTGAACTTGGGTCCTTGTGCACTGTAATGTATGTGCTTAACCAGGTGTGCCACCACCTGGTCCCAAATTGTTAAAAAACAATTTGTTTTTTAAATTTTTACTTTAGGAACTATAGATGTGGCTTATTGTGACATACTTTACAAAGACTTGAAGAAAGGTCTTGAAGGACTTATGCTGGAAAGCCTTCTTCACCTGATCTACCTAACAACTCCCTATGACATGGCTCCTCAGTGTGAACCTGACTGGATGATCTACTTCAGGCAGGTGAGAATAGAAGCTGCAGGGCTAGGTGGTGGTGTACCTGGTTAAGTGCACACATTACAGTGTGCAAGGACTCGGGTTCAAGTCCCCTGGTCCCTACCTGCATGTGGAGAGGCTTCATGAGTGGTGAAGCAGGGCTGCAGGTGTCTCTCTGTCTCTCTCCCTCTCTATCTCCTCTTCCCCTCTCAATTTCTGGCTGTCTCTATTCAATAATAAATCAATAAAACTATTTAATGAAAAAAAGAATAGAAGCTGCTCTAGGGAGGCTACTTCACTTTAAAAATGATAATAGGATTTGTGTCCAGTAGTTGCTCTCTCTCTCTCTCCTTTCTCTCTTGCTCTTTCCCTTCCTCCCTCCATCCCTCTCTCCCTCTCTCTTATCCTATTAAACATTTTAAATTGAGCCATTAGTTTTCTGCTTGTTTCTTTTTTTAATATGGCAACAAGCATTTTTTGGATTAACTTAGATATTACTTTTCTGTTATGTATAAATATGTCATTATAAAAAAAGGTACAGGGAGTTGGGCAGTAGCGCAGCGGGTTAAGCGCACATGACACAGAACGCAAGGACCCGAGTAAGGATCCCAGTTTGAGCACCTGGCTCCCCACCTGTGGGGGGGGGGGAGGTCACTTCACAAGTGGTAAAGCAGGTCTGTAGGTGTCTCTGTCTTCCCCTGCTCCATTTTTTTTTTTTGCTCCATTTTTTTCTGTCCTATCCAACAACAATGACATCAATTACAATAATAATAACAATAAAACAACAAGGACAATAAAAGGGGAAAAAAAAAGCCTTCAGGAGCAATGGATTCATGATTTAGGCACTGAGCCCCAGCAATAACCCTAGAGGCAAAAATTAAAATAAAATAAAATAAAATAAAATAAATAAGGTACAGAAAGAAAAAAGGATCCCTGGTCCTATCTTCTCAAAAACAGCTACTTTAGTGCTTTGGTGACCACTACATTTGTCTGGAATATGAAGAAAACAGTAAAGCCATTAGTTTGTGATTGAGTTTAAGTGCAAGACAACTCTTTCAGAGTTCACCAAACACGGTTATGTTGTTACCTGAGAAGGAACACCTCCATTACCACCAGTTCCAAGATGGAACTTGCCCAACTTGTGACAAAGCCAAATGGTGGATTACAGTCTATCACTCTTACTGTGAACAGGCTAATATAGGAACACTAGATATGGGCTGGGGATATAACATAAGGGTTATGCAAAAAAGACTTTCATGCCTGAGCTCTGACAGGTTTGAACCCAGACCTCACTACATTGAAGCAAGTTTTGGTGCTGTCCTCTCTCTCTCTCTCTCTCTCTCTCTCTCTCTCTCTCTCTCTCTTTCTCTCCCCTTCTCCTTTACTGGCACAGAACAAACCTAGAACCTCAACATGCAAGTTCTGTGCTTGGAAAGGTGATCTCTCTCCTTGGTAACTTCACAAAGACTTACGCTGGAAAGGCTTCTTCATCTGCTCTACTTAACAGCTCCCTACAAAACATGGTTCATATACTTACTTCCAAAATCTTTCCCTCTGACTCCCTCCCCCCAAACATCTCAAACATTAAACATAATCACATAGTCCATGGAAATAAGCACTGTGACATCTCTTAATAATTTTACAAAGCATATTATAGTTTAATAGTACACTTTTAAGACCGCAGTGTTTATAAATAAAATTCATGTTGTTTTTCATATGCTTTATAGTCATGAAAATGAAAAGCCAAAAAAATATTGGATTGGGCTCAAATGCCACATTTTTTAAAGTTACAAATTTATTTTTACTCTTATTATTTTTTTCTATACAGTTTAACCAACTCAGCCCAGCAGAACAGAAGGTAGCTGCTCTTGTTGGAGTATCTGAAAGCTTTATTGGAAAAAAAGTTTCAGGTCAAGCTATCAAGAAGGTACTTCTCTCCTTTCTAATTAAATTCATCAAATAAAATCATTGCTAATGTCCTTTGTTGACTTAATCTTTTTATTTCACATTTTTTTTACTTTAGTAAGTCCCATTTTACTAATTAAAAGGTATCTGAGAATCAGAGATGTATGCATACTTTTTCTATTGATGTAACATAGTATTATATAAGTTTTAGGTGTTTGTCATATATATATATTTTTTTTTTTTCTGTCATCCTTGGGGCTTTACTGTTTTAGGCCAAAATGATCAGGTATAGGAGAGCTTTTTTAGATACATAGATACCACAGCAACAAAGACTTGAGCATGTCTTATCTTTGGTGGGGTGTGGGGAGGCGGCAGGAAGGATATTTCATTTAAATTGGAAACCATTTAGTATATGTATTTGGAGTAGTGAGGGGCTGGTTAAGTGCTCCTGTTAACATATACAAAGACCCAGGTTAAAGCCTGTCCCCACCTGCAGGAGGAAGCTTTGTGAGTGCAGAAGCAGTTCTGTAGGTGTGTCTTTCTCTCCTTCCCTCTTTTTTATAATACCAAATTTATTTATTTATTCATTTTGCCTCTAGGGTTATCGTTGGGCCTCGGTGCCTGCATTACGAATCCACTGCCCCATAGCCATTTTTTTTATATATTATTATTTTTTTAATAAGACAGAGAAGTTAAGAGGGGAGGAGAAGAAAGAGAGGGAGAAAGATAGTCACTTGCAGACCTACTTCACCATTTGTGAAGTGACTCCCCCTGCAGTTGTGGTGTGGTTCAAACCGGGATCCTTGTGGGTCCCTGCACTTGGTACTTTGTGCGCTTAACCCAGTGAGCCACCGCCTGGACCTCTAATTTATTTAGAGACAGAGAGAAATCAAGAGGGAGAGGGGGACAGAAAAGAAGAGAGACAAAGAGACAGTTGCACCACTGCTTCACCACTTGTGAAGCTCTCCCTCTGCGGGGGGGGGGGGGGGGGGGCTGAACCTGGTCTCTATGCATTGCAGCATGTGCACTCAACCAGGTGCACCACCACCTGCCCCCCCATCCTTCTCAATTTCTCTGTCTCTATCCAATAAATAAATAATAAAAATAAATAAATATTTTAGAAGTGATCATCAGTTGTATTAAAACACGTCTTAGAAATTAGTTTCATTTTGGGTGGAGGGTAGATAGCATAATGATTATGCAAACAGACTCTCAGCCTGAGGCTCCAAAGTCCCAAGTTCAATCCCCTGCACCACCATAAGCCAGAGCTGAACCAGTGCTATGGTTATAAAAAAAATAAAAGAAATTAGTTTAATTTCTGTCGAATCATTCTATAGTTCTGCTCCTTGTAATATAATTTTATTCACTTTACTTTTGTCTGATTTGAAGATAATGTACATTTTCAGTAGATGAAATAGATAAATTTGATCATTATGGTCTAGAAGGTGGTGCAGGGGGTGAAATGTTGGACTTTCAAGCATGAGGTCCTGAGTTTGATGCCCAGCAATCACAGGTGCCAGAGTGATTTTCTAGTTCTCTCTCTCTCCCCACCCCCTTCTCATTAATAAATACATTCTAAAAAGAAAAATTGATTATCTCTTTTTAGAAGGTGGACAAGAACATTGTCAACAGACTATATTTAGCTCTTATCCTTTATACTTTGCTGAAAGAGACCAACATTTGGAGTGTTTCTGAAAAATTTAATATGCCTAGAGGATATATACAAAATCTTCTCACCGGTGCTGCTTCATTCTCATCCTGTGTGCTACATTTTTGTGAGGTAATTTTGTTTATATAGAGGCTATGTACTTCATTTCTTGTTTTAACTGTTACTAAACTCATTAGCAAGTTAGCATTTTCTCAGTGCTAACTTATTCTGTTATTATTAAAGCATTTAATACAAATTTAAAGCATATCCTTTTTTTTATCCACTTACAGAAATACTAGATACATACTTAAGGTAGAGATGCAAAAGTGACAAAATCAACTAAAATATGTAATGTACAAATACAAAGCACCAAGCTAGCCCCACTATTAGAACCGCCATTAATAGCTTCAAGCATTTGGAATCAACTTTTAAAAGGACATTTCTTCATTGATATATAGTCTATGTGAGTGTCTATCTTATGAATGATAACCATGTAAGGTATTTGAGTAGTAGTATATTACTGATATCCAGCAGCTCCCCTGTGACTAGCTCCATGTCCTCTATTGCACACTAGTTTACTATTCTGTTTCCTTTGTTAGCTATTTTATATTTCTACATCAAATGTTTATTTTAGAGAAGCCCTCAATATGAATATATATATATATATATATATATATATGTCATATGCATTTTGGGTATATTTGTGTAAGGTTTTACTAAAAGAAGCTTTCTGAAATTCCTTAAATAATTCAACCAAGCTTGTCAGATGTTTTATTCAGATAATTTTTTATGAATTATCTGAATAAAATTGTTTAGTAGTATTTAAGTTTTACTTTATTGGGATACTTGCCAGATTTATTTTAGATTTAATTTTTTAAACTTCCCCCCATAAGTTCTATTTTTAAACTTAAAATTACCTTCATTTTCCTATCATATCTCTATATCCTATGTAAGTATATATAGCAATTAACTAGCATGTATATACTAATGAGTAGATGATCTAAAAATGCTTGATTTGGGTGCCAGAGAGATAGTATAGTGATTATACAAAAGACTTCCATAAGGGCCAGGAGGTGATGCACCTGGTTAAGTGCACACAAGAACCCAGGTTCAAGCCCCTGGTCCCTACCTATAGGGGAAAAGCTTCACAAGTGATGAAGCAGGTTTGCAAGTGTCTCTCTCCCTCTCTATCCCCCCTACCTTCTCAATTTCTCTCTGTGTCTATCCAATAAAAAAACAATAAAAAGATTTTTTAAAAAAAGATCTATATACCTGAGGCTCTGGAGTTACAGATTCTATCCTTGGCACCACCATAAACCAGAGCCGAGTAGTTCTTTGGTTTAAAATATGAAATGAAATCCAAGGCTAAAAATGCTTGACTTTGACTGGAATGCTACTTACTTTTCTAAATATTTTACATTTATGCTGATTTTTTAACATTGGCTGACTTTTCCTAGTCAAGTGCTAGGTAGGAGACCAAGGAGATAGCACAGTAGATAAAGTCTTGGACTCTCAGGCATGAGGTCTCAAGTTCAGCTTTTCAAATTTTATGTGTTAGAGCAATGTCTTAGTTTTCTTGCTCTCCCTACATTAACGGATAAATCTAAAACAAACAAACAAAAACTTAAAGAGTACTAAGGAGAAACTAGGCATTAAAATGGAATTTTTTAAGGGTTTCTGTGTTTGTTGCTCTCCACATTTAAGGACCCTTTCTTTATATACTTTCTGTCCCTTTGTTTTACTTAGGGCTAGAAGAATTTGAGCCTTGTAGAAATGTTCAAGTAAAATAATTTATATGATGAACTTAAACAATTATAATTTGATAGTTGGTTCTAGGAAAAATCTACCTGACAACTGTGCTTTTGTGAATTTAGTCAATATTTTAATTGGTTTTTCTTCTTAAAAACCTGTGAGTCGTCTTTTGTACCTGAGGCTTCAAGTCCCCACCCACGTTCAACCTCTGACAACACCATAAGCCAGAGCTGAGATGTGCTCTAGTTAAAAAAAAAAAAAGAAAAAAAAGTTATGAGTGGTATAAGTAATGTTCCAATTAAATTAGTTAAGATGTTGTTAACTATAAGTAGAAGAAAAGCTCCCTAGCTAGAACTGTAAGCGATCAGGAAAATGACTACCACACTTAAAACAAGGCTAGAGTGGGAGTCGGGCGGTAGCACAGCAGGTTAAGCGCACGTGACGCAAAGTACAAGGACAGGCATAAGGATCCGGTTTGAGGCCCCGGCTCCTCACCTGCAAGGGGGTCGCTTCACAGGCAGTAAAGCAGGTCTGCAGGTATGGATCTTTCTCTCCCCTCTCTGTCTTCCCCTCCTCTCTCCATTTCTCTCTGTTTTATCTAACGATGATGACATCAATAACAACAACAATGAAAAACAAGGCAACAAAAGGGAAAATAAATATAAAAAAAATTATTAAAAAAAAAAAAAAAAAAACAAGGCTTTTGCAACAGTTCCAGAGCTGGTTCAAGGCTTTCTTGTCTTATTTGTACTTTGCCATCTGGAGTGTACAGGCTACTTTTCTAGAAGACAAAAATGTTAGCTAATGTCAATGCATCTCATACTCCCACAATTATACCCAATAGTGTTAATTAAATCTTAAAACTATTATAGAAAATTTCAGACATATACATAAGAAAACAACATAATATAAGGAATCCCATCTTACCAACTCACAGTGTCCAGTATCCTTACTGTTTTAAATATTGCTCTACTGAGCCTCATCTTGTATTTGAGTCATTTTATGTTTAGTATTTTCTCTCTAGGGTAAGTTCCCAGAGATAGGAATTGCTTTCAGTTATTTGGGATAGAAAAACTATGATTTAATTCCCTGATGTGTTGATAAAATCGAATGCAACTGTTCTTATTAACCTTTCAATTTCTAGTAATTTTCCTTTTTCTAAAATCAGCTCATCAGATTCCTCTGAGTTAAAAAAAAAAAGTTCTCTTGAGTGGCTGTCTTATTTTCTCATCACAATTTTGCATAGACTTATTGTATACCTTTGGCTTAATTAAAATTCTAGAATTTAAATAAATAAACATCTTCTCTGATTTCACAACCACACCAACTAAAGTTTGAAGTGACTTACCAGATGTGAATCCTAGGTGTTTCTTCATATTTTACAGGAACTTGATGAGTTTTGGGTTTATAGAGCCCTTTTAGTGGAACTTACCAAGAAGCTGACTTACTGTGTCAAAGCAGAACTAATCCCTCTCATGGAAGTGACTGGAGTTTTAGAGGTCAGTAATTTACTAGTTTCCCATTTGAGATTACTTCAACTAATTGAAGATTAAGTTTTACTATTTTGTATCACTGGGTAGGGCCAACAGCACTCTTCATGCTCATGGGTCATGAGAGTCCCCTTTATTAAAATACATTTCTGTCATGACATTCTCAGAACCCCCTGTTAATTTGCAAGCAGCTCTGATGAAAAAAAAAACAAGACTTCTGTGAGAAAATATATAACAATGGGGATAAAATACTCAAGTATGTATGTTACTACTTGTTCTTAGCATGCATGTTTTCCGTACCACACTCCACATCATCTACCAATTTATTTATTTATTTTTAAATTTATTTATTGGGGAATTAATGTTTTACATTCAACAAACAGTAAATACAATAGTTTGTACATGTATAACATTTCCCAGTTTTCCATATAACAATACAACTCCCACTAGGTCCTCTGTCATCCTTCTTGGATCTGTATTCACCCACCCACCTACCCCAGAGTCTTTTACTTTGGTGCAGTACACCAATTCCATTTCAGGTTCTACTTGTGTTTTCTTTTCTGATCTTGTTTTTCAACTTCTGCCTTAGAGTGAGATCATCCCATATTCAGCCTTCTGTTTCTGACTTATTTCACTCAACATGATTTTTTCTTTTTTTTTCTTTTTTTTTTAATTTTATTTAAGAAAGGATTAATTAACAAAACCATAGGGTAGGAGGGGTACAACTCCACACAATTCCCACCACCCAATCTCCATATCCCACCCCCTCCCCCGATAGCTTTCCCATTCTCTATCCCTCTGGGAGCATGGACCCAGGGTCATTGTGGGTTGCAGAAGGTAGAAGGTCTGGCTTCTGTAATTGCTTCCCCGCTGAACATGGGCGTTGACTGGTCGGTCCATACTCCCAGTCTGCCTCTCTCTTTCCCTAGTAAGGTGGGTCTCTGGGGAAGCTGAACTCCAGGACATATTGGTGGGGTCTTCAATCCAGGGAAGTCTGGCCAGCATCCTGATGACACCTGGAACCTGGTGACTAAAAAGAGAGTTAACATAAAAAGCCAAACAAATTGTTGAGCAATCATGGACCCAAAGCTTGGAAAAGTGGAGAGGAAGTATTAGGGAGGTACTCACTGCAAACTCTAGTGTACTTCTGCTTTCTTACTTTGGTGCCATACTCCAAACTCAGTCAATTTCTGCTTTGCGTTTCTACTTCTTTTTTTTTTTTTTTACATGCATAACATTCCCCAGATTCCCATTTAACAATACAACCCCCACTATTTCATTCATCATTTTTCATGGACCTGTATTCTCCCCACCCACCCACCCACCCCAGAGTCTTTTACTTTGGTGTAATACTCCAATTCCATTTCAGGTTCGACTTGTGTTTTCTTTTCTAATCTTGTTTTTCAACTTTGGCCTGAGAGTGAGATCATCCCGTATTCATCCTTCTGTTTCTGACTTATTTCACTCAACGTGATTTTTTCAAGGTCCATCCAAGATCGGCTGAAAACGGTGAAGTCACCATTTTTTACAGCTGAGTAGTATTCCATTGTGTATATATACCACAACTTGCTCAGCCACTCATCTGTTGCTGGACACCTGGGTTGCTTCCAGGTTTTGGCTATTACAAATTGTGCTGCCAAGAACATATGTGTACACAGATCTTTTTGGATGGGTGTGTTGGGTTCCTTAGGCTATATCCCCAGGAGAGGAATTGCAGGGTCATAAGGTAGGTCCATTTCTAGCCTTCTCAGAGTTCTCCAGACTCTGTTCTCCACAGAGGTTGGACCAACTGACATTCCCACCAGCAGTGCAGGAGGGTTCCTTTGACCCCACACCCTCTCCAGCATTTGCTGCTGTTACCTTTTCTGATGTATCACATCTCATTGTTGTCTTTATTTGCCTTTCTCTGACAATCAGAGACTTGGAGCATTTTTTCATGTGTTTCTCAGCCTTTTGGAGCTCTTCTGTGGTGAATATTCTGTCCATGTTCCCCCCGCCCTTATTTTTGAATGGGGTTATTTGTTTTCTTGTTGTTGAGATTTGCAAGTTCTTTATATATTCTGGTTATTAGCCTCTTGTCTGATATATGGCATGTAAAGATCTTCTCCCATTCTGTGAGTGGTCTCTTGGTTTGGGTAGTGGTTTCTTTTGCTGTGCAGAAACTTTTTAATTTGATGTAGTCCCACAGGTATATACTTGCTTTAGTCTTCTTTGTTATTGGATTCGTTTCATTGAAGATGTCTTTAAAATTTATACGGAAAAGAGTTCTGCCAATATTTTCCTCTAAGTATCTGATAGTTTGTGGTCTAACATCCAAGTCCTTGATCCATTTGCAATTTACTTTTGTATTTGGTGAAATACAGTGGTTCAGTTTCATTCTTCTGCATGTTTCAACCCATTTTTTCCAACATCATTTGTTGAAGAGACTCTGATTTCCCCATTGAATAG